>NC_056751.1:537059364-537170856 GCF_019279795.1 Protopterus annectens | reverse complement strand
CCAAGGGATAAGAACATATGACCCCTTCATTCCCATAAGGATGTCAGAAGAGCATTCTGGAAGTATACTGTACTCATTCATGTAAGGGATGAGGTTCTACTTCATGACCCTGCATTTTTCTGCTCATGCCTGTACATAAAAAAGGGGAACAACTGCAATGAGGTGCATGCAGAAGTGTCACTCACTTGTGTACATGAAGCATCCCTCACCATCCCACCACTCAAGTTCTGTACTTTTAAGAGCTCACTTCACTTTTGAGAATCTAGGCATGGTAAAGCACAGTGGGAAACCAAACAGTATGTGCTTGAGAGACAGCCCAGATACTCTGCAGAGCCATACCAGTGTCATCCTGTGTTATTACACTGGTTTGTTTATTGGCTTAGGAAACTTCCCGTAGAGTATCACATGCAAATAATTCCTGATGATAAAATCCTGATGATATCATTGTCATGAGTGATGCTACCAAAAGCATTGAGAAATGAAAGTTATGTAACTACCCTAACAAAAGATGTGCATGAGCAAGTCTACCCTTATCAATATCAGAACTAAAGCTATTAGGCAACTCAGGACATTAAACTTGCCCATGTCACTTAACCCATCCCCATTTACTCAGAATGCTGTACATTAAACCTTCCTGTCTAAATTTCAAGCTTGTCATGCAAACCATAGTATTTAGTAAAACCCGTGATGTCTAGGCCACATCATCAAGATGGATGGGGAAGGTGGGGGTGGATGTTAACAAAGATGCACTTACGCATCAAGATTTACCTGCATTATGGTGAGTATATCATTTTTTATCAGGTATAGACAAGCCCATCCTTGTCAACACCAGGACAGACTCCCAAGCTTCTCATCTTGGGTGGCCTTCCTCATAAGACCATCTCTCAGGTCAGTATGGCCCCAAAGGAAAGCCTAGAGCTAAAAATCACACACAGCATACAGTGTCTTGCAAAATATTTACTGAAGAGCAAGAACCTACATCAAAACCATCAGCCAAGACTATCCTGCAAGAAAAGGCTCGAGAAGTAGTCACTGCTCTAGTTATGTGAACCCTAGGCTGGGAGGGCAAGGTCATATCGTATTTCTTGTAACTTCATTTTATGCCATTGGTTTAATGCTTAACTAGTGTCACATTCCACACTTTAGGATCAAGTTTTTTTTTCTAACTTGAATGAGACAAACAAACGGGAGCCATTCTTTTTTATTTAAACACTTTTATTATTTATTAAACTATCACTTAAGAAGGGCTGCGGGTATAAAGGTTCACAAAGAATCGAAGCCTGAGCAATGGAAACAAAATATGATGAGGTCTAAATGAAGTTATGAAAATGATTTGGGACTTCTGCCTGAATTTTTATATGAACTTCAAAATAAGAGAAAATGGGGACTTCTAAGAACGACTCGGAGGCTATTTCTGGATTATAATGTCCCTGGGATATTCTCCAAACATAAAGAACAGGGAAAAAAGTTGATTCATTTGGTGATGGTCAGGGAGCTAAAAACATCACAGCAAGGATTCCATCAGTGACACAACAGCTTCCTTGTCAGTGATGACTGATGGACAGATTGTGATATATCAGCTGGCAATGACTGTGCCTTCCCAATAAAGCACTGACTTCCAAAGGAGATGAGTCTAGAGTCAGAGAGTGATTTGTTGACAAAGCCAGTTTTCACACACTGACTGACTCAGCATGGATGATAGGAGTGAGTGTCCCTCTTGCTTCTGTTTTTTAATACTTTTATTAAATTATCACTTAAAACATAGGCACACATATATTAACAGAAATGAAAACTGACGTGGCTTTATTGTTTTTTCTGATTTTACAAGTTGTTGCACATTTCGCACACCTGTTGTTTTATAGAAAAGAAAACAAACCATATTAACATTTTTTCATTTACACATAATATACATAATTGTCACATTTCCTGCCTTCCCTTAAACCTCACTCATCTGCCTGAAAATTCTAGTTCTTTTATCCCTTTTACAACATTAAATACTTTATAGTTTGTTTAGTTTTTGATTTCCATTGTTTTTCTGCTGCAAATAAAATTACACTTAATAAGGCATTACTATGTCTAGGCACTTCAGATACTGTGTCCCAGCTCAAAAGATTAATTTCCTTAGTTAAAGCCATTTGGTTCTCCAATATTGCAGACTGGGTATTCTGTGAGGAATTTTTAAAATTAGCCAGTTCATTACATTCCCAAAAATATGTTTCCAGGTATCACTTTCTTCCCTGTCACACCTCCAACATTTGCTATATACATGATGAAAAATCCTTTGACGTCTGCACAGGGTATAAAAATATCTATGCAAACACTTCCAAGCAATAATCCTAAACCTTCTGGACTTTCTTTCATACCTTTTCCAGTGTCTCTTCCCAATCTTTTCGAACCTTTGTTGATTGATACTTAAAGTTATCATGCAGTATTTTATATGCCCTACTAATTATACCTTTATAACAGCAGCTTCTGTTCTAGCTTCATCAAAGAATAACAACCAGAGCAGGTGTTTCACTTTAGTCTCCTCTGTCCCTTTCTCTTTGTCTATACTGTTATGTTAATCCCTTGTATGGAGGGCATTCTGTAACCTGCAGTCCAAATGCCTTCTTGGCCTCATCCCATCATATTACCTTTTCCTGTCTAGTTATTTGCTCCCAATATCTTGGTTCCTTTGCCAGTTTTCTGCCCTTGTCTCTTGATATACCAAACCAGTGATGTTTTGGCATCAACAGCTATCATACCTTGGGGCAATGAGTCCTGAATAGCTTGACGAATAAGGAGGAGGATGGCTTTTTTCAACAAAACATGAGTTTGCAAACTGGCCCCTGATGGTGTCCATACACATTAGATAGTCTGTCCTTGAAAATGCCTCACTTCGCTTGGGCAGAGACATCCATGGTGACAATCACTAAACAGGAAGGAATTTGGGCAGGATTGTCTATATTCATATATGAAGTATGTGGCCATGTCATTATTTCAGTAAGATTTCACAACATAACAGTTTTGCATATCAGCAAAGACAAAGAGGTTTAGCTTGCTAAAATAAAATGTATAAAACTGATTATACCTTTTTTAAAATTTCAGATTAATGAAGCTAAATATATTTTTATTTCTTTGCTATTTTCCATTTAGCTACAACAACTCCAACAACAACTACAAGTAAGTCTGGCCTTTTCTTAATAGTCTAAGAAAGTACTCTTAAAATTGCTAACTTGTGAGACACCAAGAACTGTCTTCGTCTTTTACAGATTTTTGATTAAGATACAGACTATACAGTCTAAACATCTAGACTGTAATTTAATCTCACAGTACTGGTTTGTAATCTCACCCTTAGGTAGACATGCTTAGCATTTTGAATTAATAATTTTTAAGAGAAAAAAACAGTTGATATTAAAACTAAGAGAATCATGAGATTTGCTGTACCTTGTCTAATCATTCTACAGCAGTGCAGCCAAACACAAAAATAAAAGCCATGACCAAAAGCAAAATTCAGGACATTATTGCTCTTTGTGGGGTTTTCCCCCTATATCCCAATGCCGGAGCAGTGGCTTCTCCCTGCTACTAAATATATACAACTGCCAGCTTAGTCATCCCCAGAGGAAGATGTAATGTTTTTGTTGTAGTTTTTAAAATGAGCATTCTTTTGCTGAGGCGCTGTGTTGACAACACTAATCCCAACTGATCAACCAGCTGTTTACCTTGTCTGCATAAATAAAAAGAGAAGTATATGAAACAAAAAATTATAATACTGCTTCCTTTCCACACCCAACATTGAGAAACTGCACCAGCCTTTGAGTGTCTAGGACTTACAGTGTGGCTGTGTTGAAAATTAATCATCAGGAAGACTACAACTCCCATACATGTTCATACATATTCATAAATCCTGTTCACAGTTGAAGAGGTAGAAAATTACTAATAAGGTACACCATGAAATATTGGACTTGAAGCCTACTTAATAACATCACAGTTAAAGAGGTCAGTATAGTAATGTATGCTAAGCATAGGCGCTGGAACCATAGAGCGAGGGGGAGGGAGTGCCCCCCAACTTTTACAGCTGCAAGACCTATAGGTAGACCCAGCACGCTAACGTAAATTCAAAAAAGTGCACAGAAATAACTATGTTCCACATCAAGCTTGCTGCCAGAGTCACCCACGGTAAGGAGAGATTTTATGTGTTTTTGTTTTCCTCCAAGGCTGTGCTCCGTTATGCTTATATGCAGGAAGGCTGTTTGTGAAGGCTCCATTGCTGCTTATATGCAGGAAAGCTGTTTGTGAAAAGGCTCTGTTGCTGTAAAAATTAAAAGGAAACTAGATTGACAAGTTTAACGTTTCAGTACTTAATTATCTACCCCCCCTCAGGTATCCAGACCGGTAAGGACTTTGTTAACCTTTGCAATGTGCCTCACCAGTAAGTGCGCTAACTACTTAACTTAGGCAATTTGCACCCCTCCGTGTTTGCTTTGCTTATTATGTGGTTCATTTTCAGGAGAGTTATGACCCATTGTTCTGTTAACAGACTGGCTTCATATTATTTTAAAAGAAAGTCTTGTAAAAGTCAGTATTTTCTTTTGGCAGATAACACACACTTCTGTGTTTTAGCTGTGTCTGATTCTAAAGTAAGGAAACTGAACTGGGAGTACTGACTGGCTTTAATGGGCTGGGCTTAGTCAACAGCGTGCTAAAGTGGCGCAGGTGTCACACGAGGGCTTTGTCCAGAGTAGGCTTCAGGGGGCACCGCCGATGCTTGTTTACTGATCCAAGGCTCAGGTTATTATGGGTAAGTCAGAAAATCAGATGGATATGATCGAAAACGATGCAGCTAGCAGGCCAAGGCGGCATGGATGGTCGTCCAGGGAGTGGGCACTTGTGGGCTTGGTGATTTTTTTATTACTTGCATTTCTTACCCTTCTCATTGTATTTGCCAGTTGAGACAGTGAGTGGAAGAACTGTGTGTGTTTTCCAATGAAGTAAATAAATATTAATTCTGCAGAAACTTTTCTGTAACTGCCAAGTAGCACCCCCCATGTTTGCTTACTTGTGAATGGCAACACTTAACTAAGAAGTAAATGATATGCATCGAGTAAAACCTTGGAACATAAGTTGCTAATTATGAAAAAAATGTATTTAGACTGAAACTTAGTGGTATTAGAGTTCTATGATGGCTATTCTTATATGATTTTTACTTAAGTCTCAGTCTGCACTCTGAAGCCACTGTTATTTTGTTCGGGTAATGTTATTTGTGGGTGCACTTGGTGGTGTATTAAAAGTCAGAGCGGACACAAATCTGGGAATGAAAAGAACAAAGTCTGATCCGTTATGATGAATATCCGATCACTGGTGTTATCCTATCTGGAATCTGAACCCCTTCCGTCCTTAAACTGGTGTGGAATATCCACTGGTTATAAATGTCCGTTTTAAAATGCTATGGTGCATCATTTTGGTGACATTCTACAAATTGCATTAAATTGGGCAACCCGGATTTGGCCGTAGGTAACATTAAAAAGAAAAAAATACACCTTTGTCAGTTACTTTCCCGTTATATATGCTCCAAAACTCTCACGGTATCCTACATATGCAGAGAGGGGTAGGTTGGTGGCATACCTCACAAATGTCCAAATTGTCGCCTCGGGTTTTTGGTCTGTTTCATGTAAATATGTGATTTTCTGGCAAATCACTGAAAATGTAGTCACTAAATTGCGTTCTTTGAAAAAATGTATTTGATCACATCTACTTACATGTAAAATGTGTTCTTTGTATTGACTCTATTTTATACATTTTTGCACCCGTTTTGCAGTTAATATGCATGAAATCATGCAGCTATTTGTAAATTAGTGAAGTTTAATGTCTGATACTACAATAGGCCACTGCCTAGTAGCATCAAATGTGTATAAACTGCAGCAGAAAGTAACTTTATATGAGTATTCCCATGAATGCATATTCAATGTACAGTGAAACATTTACTGATACTTCAAGCTACTTAAATATAAACATTAAGCACTGACACAGAAAAGGTTCTAAATAAAAAATAAATGATGTGCAAACTACACTATTATTACAGAAATGTTTTCAAGATTATATAAAATGTGCAAATAATACTAGTATTGTTCATTAAAGTAAAATACTCTGCGGAAAACAATACAGCATTTCCTATAATTGCATTGAAAACAACTCCCTTAGAACCAATGGTCTTGACACACATTCCTTTAATGTACAGCATCTTGTAGACACGAAGGCCCTGGCAACAATGGCTTGGCCCCATTGTCAGCTGTGATATCTTCTTTGCTCTTCACTATGTCACTGTCATCTGTGTTTGAGCTGACCATGGTTTTAGTACCAATCATCATCAGTGCCATAGAGTAGGTTTCAACTATAAAAGGGTCATCAATAGTTCTGAACCTGGCAGCTCTGGTGCTTATAGCTATGACTCTAGCAACTGATGTTTTGCAGAAGGTTTCAAGACAATCTGGATTGATAGAAAGTGGAGAGGCACTTTCTACTTTGAATCCACCCTGTCACAGTTCTCAGTTGGAACCTTGGACCCATAATCCATATCCCTGCAAGAGTCCATACCAAAGACCTTTGTGGATCCCACCAGTCTGGGATGTAATCCTCATCCAATCACTCTGCCAACTCCACATGAGGGTTCTTAGGGAGAGGAGGTGTGAAAGAATGCAACTTGACTCTTCACCATTGTCCCTTTGTTATGCATACAGATTTCCTGATGAAGGTCAGCGTTTCCCAAAATCCTCCCTAGAAGATCCAAAATGTGAAGAGATCTTGAAACTGATAAAGCAGAGAGTATCCTGGCTGATAGAGCCCCTGCACTGAGATGGATCTTGAAGGAGGCCTTTTGGTCATTTCTGCAAATCACATGATAGATCTGGTAATGAAGAGGGCATTTGCAAGAGTCTGATGTGGCTGAGCCTATTTCTTGTAAAGAGGATAAGATCATGTAGGTCCCCAAAGAACATATCCACTTCAAACAAGGTGGTGGAGGTAGTCACTAAGATGGAACCCTCTAAGGAGAGCCCATTGGTGCATCCCCCAGAAAAAGGTTCTTCAGTGATGGATTGAATGAGGAAGCATGACTCTGCACTGGATACTTTTGCAGTTAGGGCATTGAACTGCCTGACACACATGAGACACTTTCAGTGTGCTGCTGCAGAGAAAACTCTTGACATATTGAGAAGGTTGTCTCATAGTGACCTACATTGCAAACTACAGTTACAGGTGGCATTGATGCAAAATGTCACTTTGCTGACCATGAGGCTGATTCATAATATATCAATGAGAGTAACTGTAATAGGCATCACCATGAGAAGGCAGGCCTCGTTTAGAAACTGTGGCTTTGCAGAAAACTTTAGGGCATCTTTTGCTACGTGCCATTTAATGAATTCTCTCGTTTTTGGTCCCAAGGTAACTGAGAATTTGCTAAAGCATCAACAAAATGAGAAATTACTCTCTGCTGTGGGGCTGAAGTTTTTGGCCCCACAGTGTTCTTTCGTTATGAACAGAAGGGGACTAAAAATTTACAGTTTTGCAAGTCCCAACAGCAACCCTTTGAGCAAAAATCTGGCAGAAACATCCTACAACTGCAGCGGTCTATATAACAGATATTCCTTTACAAGCAGGAGTGGAAAACAAATCAGACAGTCCATGGCTTTTCCGTGGGAATCAGCAAAAGCACCTATAAGGGCATAATCAACCGTCCACCTCTGGAAGTAGTCAGGATTTAATTATCCCTGCATCTACTACTGTAGCTGGCCATCACATGAACCAGAAGAATCAGGGATGTAATTTACAGGGGGCTATACAATACCCTTTCCATGTGTACCCCAGCTATCCTCTCTTCCCTTACCAGATGCTTCACTCTGGCAGGGAGAGGTTACCAAAATAAATATAGACAACTTTCTAGCAGAAAGGGATATCTAACCAGACCAGAAAAGGTCCAGGGTTTATTCCAGATTCTTTTTAGTCCCCAAAAAGACCTGAACTTCAAGCTGATTATAAATCCCAGTAGCTTAAATTTGTCAGGAGAACCAAGTACTATGTAGTCCTGATGCAATCAGTCCTTGTATACAGGAGGGAGATTAGATGTGCTGCTTAGATCTGGTGCAGTCAATCCTTGTATACAGGAGGGAGATTAGATGTGCTGTTTAGATATGGTGCAATCAATCCTTGTATACAGGAGAGAGATTAGATGTGCTGTTTAGACATACTTACATATAAAGGTATCTATTTACAAAAAGTAAAGGTAGCTAAGACTTCCAGGACATTCTCACACTTCCAGGTGGGAACCAGTCATTCTGGATTCAGGGTCCTATTATTCAGTCTCACCACTGCCTGGGCATACAATGGTGACCCACACCTCTCATCTGTACAGATTTTTGCAGAATGTCCAGATTTTTGCCTCATTCTTGTGGTCCATTTTTCATAAAAATGTGGTTTTCTGGCAAATGCTTGGCAAATATTTCAAGATTCAGGTCCAAAAATAATGACAGTTTCAGAGGTTATACCCTTCAGAAAATTCATGCTAATACAAAACCTGCTACTCTATTAACTTTTTAAGTTTGTAAGGGCTATATTTAAAAATAGTCCCTATTTTTGGTCCTTTGTCCCCCCCCTCATTATTTATGACTTTGTCCAGATTTCCTGCTCAAAGAGGTTGAGAGGTATGCAATGGTCAGAGCTCACTTCAGACAGCTTGGAATCAAGGTATTCCTGTATGCAGATCTCTGTCTCTTCAGCTCCACCACAAGGGAGTCATTGTTCCATAAGAGACTAGTTATTTCAGCATTGCATGTCCTTTGGATTAACAGTGAACTCTGCAAGGTTCCACCTGGAGCCGAGCAAGCTCTCATAATTATAGACTTCCACCTGGACATGGTACAGAAGATGATCTAACTCTCACCAGACAAGACAGCATCAATAAAATTTGGTGCAACTACTTCATCACCCTTCTCTGCCATTCATTTGGTGCCATTGTAAGGGTTTTGTGTGGCAGGATTACACTGGACCCTTCATGTCCCATGGTCTCAGCTGGAAGATGCCATGGATCAGACATTCAATTATGCTAAGCATTCTGAAATCAACTGCAGTGACCTCTACATCTGGCAAATCTGAAGTGGGGATCTAATTTCACTTCTAATATGGTCACATCTACTTTGGATTGGTAAGGGATGCTGTTTAGAGAAGATGGTCCGAGGGATATGGGCTCAGTATCCTAGCATTGCAGGCTTTTCAAGACTGGCTTTCCCAAGGGCAAGTTGGAATACAAGAGAATAATATGTTGGTAGTTTGGTACAACAACCAAGGGGGAAATAGATCCTACCCCCCTTTGTTGGGAGGCCATAAAGCTTTAGGAATGGCCAATGGACTCACAATGTTTTCTTATAGCAGCCCATATCCCCAGTCAAGCCAACTTTCCAGTAGACAACCTCAGCAGGTACATTTTGATGCCACATGAATGATCCCTTAATTTGGCCACAGCATAGATGATATTCCATCTCTGGGGGAAGCCTTGCTGTGGGCTGTTTACCTCCCTGACCAAATGCAAATGCAACAACTTCTTCTCCCTTATCATCCTCAAGGGCAGACTTGCCCAGGATGCTGTATTCCACCAGTAACCACCAAGGCTGCTTGTGCTTTCCCCCATTCCCCATAATGAGGTTTCTACAGAAAGCCAAATTGTGCAAGACTAGAGTAATTCCCATAACCCTCCTTATGGTCCCAGTAAGTATGGTTCCCTCTTTTATGACCTCACTTGATAAAGAATCCCTTGATGATACAGCCTCTCCAGGTCTTCCATCCCATCTCTCTGGTGGATCTGCAATCCACCAAACTTACCCCATGGTATGTTAATGGCCACAGGCCTTGGTTATCACCCTAGGGTGGTTTAAATCCTTACAGCAGCTCAGAAGCCTCTACTAGAAAAATATACAAAGAAAGTGAATTAAATTCCCTATGCAGGCTACTTAACAGTGAATAGATCCTTTCACAGCTCTCATACCTGCTATCCTTCAATGTTTGGGTAACATATTTGATAAAGGCTTGGGTTTCTTGACTCTAAGAGTACAGTTAATAGCCATTTAAACTTTCACCAAGGTTTTAATTATTTTCTAGTAGCACAGAAAGTTTGCAAAGCTTTATAAAGTGGTGCTTTCCTATTGAAACCCTATGTCAAAACCATGTACAATCATGGAATCTCCTAGAGAAACGGAAGTGTTCTCCCATTGAACCTTCTGCCATGGCAGATGTTAAATAACTCTCTTGGAAAAACCTATTTCTCATAGCAGTAACATTAGGAAGAAGGGGTTCAGAGTTATAAGCCCTCTCTTGCCATTTTAACAAACAAGGATAATCTTTATTAACTAGCCATGCCTTTGTAACTAAAGTAGCTTCTAACTAAAGCTTAACATATCAAGCAGTTTATGAGTTCTCTTTCCTGGCTACTCCAACAGAGAAGAATAGAAGTTACATTTCCTTGATGTTCACAGGCAACTGAGATTCAGTTTACATGAAATCAAAAACAATAAGAAGGATGATAAGCTGTCTCCTTTGTCTCTAACAAAACTGGGCAAAAAATCTTTACGCTGTCCATGTGGCTATCATATTGTATTACTTACTGGTGCGATGTTCTTCATTAGATCAAAGCTGCAGTATTCCTCACTTACTAAACACCTTTGTAAATGTCCCAAAGTCATATCCTTTTTCACACAAAACATGAACAGTTTTAGTTACTGTGCATTAAGATTTCACTGCATTTTTACTTCTTTGCCATTTGGCTTATCCATGGCACCAAGGATTTTCAGAAAATGCTTAACTCCTATTATATCTTTTTCAGGCTTTAATGCATGCATATCTGTCCTTACTTGGATGACTTGGATGAGTTAATTCAGTCTTATTTGGAACAGAAAAAAAAGGTCTTACACTTTTCAGCCAATCTGCTTCTCTGATATGTTTTACACTCAGCATCAAAAAGCCATTTGTGAGTCCTACCCATTCTTTAGTGTTTCTGGGATGTTTTCTGGAGACTTCCATTATAGGTTCATAGGTACTTACTAGGCTATTGATCTTTGAGGATCTTTAAAAGCCTAACCCTGCACTCCCATGAAATGTTTATCCTTTGTAATTTTAGTATGAATAATCCAGGCAGAACATTTACACGTTACCCCTGTCCATAAGATACTAGGGTGCTTAACCAGTGGTGAATTTGTGGTTACCTATTCATTTCTCCAGATTATGTTTGAATAGAGTAAGGGAAGTACTTTACTTTATGTGAAGAGGGGCACAATTCCAAATAAGAGGTATTATCAGTAATACAGACCATGATGGCTTTTCTTCCCCCACACACAAAGCTCATATTTTTAAAATGTTCTTCATGTCTGTGGAAGCTCTTCAAATGACCTGAACAAGAGTCATTTTGAGAATCCTAGGATTTATGGCATCAACAATTCTAATGATTCCATATGATACAGTTGTACCTCAAATCAGTGTGGGCCCAACATTATCATCCTCTATACTTTCCTATCCTTATTTTACATTTCATGAACTGACTTTTTGGTAATTATCTAGGTACAAATCAGCCCTGGGGTTCCATTTCTCATTCTAGCCCCAAGAGCATGTTAAGAAGGTGGCAAAGTCCGGGGAATTTGGTCAAACTATGACAAAAAGAAACATACAAACATCAAGGAGATGATGGCTATAACTTATGCCCTTCAAACTCTTCATCTTTGGAACCCAGGACCATTTCAAGTAATGACAGGCAATACAACTGACATGTAAGAGATCAGCAAATTGGGGTGCAATGTCCTATCACTTCTGCAGATTTGCTGTGGTAGCCTGAGAGCTGGCTATTGAATAAAAACACTTCCCTCAGGTTGTTTACATTCCCACAAAACAAAATAAATTGATGGACTATTTGAGCAGAGCAAAGGCAGACCCTCACAAATGGATGTTGAACCCAGATGTCTTCCTTCCTATTGTCCACCAGTGGAGAAATTCTCATGCAAACCTTTTGCTTCCACTCTAAATAAATAATTTTTTTTTTGCACCAAAGCACCTTGCAAGGAAGCCTGGAAAATGGATGCCTTTTCATTTTCATGAAAAAAGGAAATACCTTTATACGTTCTCTCCCTTTCCTCTCATTCTGAGGGTCATTCTGAAGATCAAGAAAGGCAAACCAAAGATGTTGGTGATTCCATTTTGGCCCAGACAGCATTGGTTCTCCCTTCTTTTTCATCTAGTCTAGGCGAACCACCACAGGTTACCTCACAGGATGGACCTAGTCACATGGGTATTAAAAGAATCAAGGAAATCTGGTACTAGACCATAATATGTTTCTAAATAGAAGAGATTTTCTATGCGCTGCCACAACTGAGGGCAGGACCCATCTCAAGTGGAGGGCCCATTGTGACTCAAATATTTGTGTGAACTGCTCAACTCTGGCCTAGCATTCACTTATATTAAAGTATATCTGTCAGCCATTTTAGAGGGCATGTCTATTGATTTCCCTCTTTGTTCACCTTATGAGATCTAACAGTTTCTTAAAGGTGTCTATCACATCAGACCTCCTAGGAAACCAATCCCTCCTCCTTGGGAGCTGAATTATGTTCTAGAAAAAAATAACCTTTACAACCTGCTGCTTCTGCTTCTTTAAAAACATGGGAAAATATGGAGTTAGTAAACCTCAGCCAAAAGAGTTTTTGAGTTGCAGGTTCTCATGTGCTGTCCTCCTTTTATAGTATATCCCGAATAACAGAGGCTCCAAGACCGATCTCTGGGGTACGCCTCTCATTACGGCTCTACTGCTTGAGGTGGCTTCCCCTATTTTGATTAGGTGGGTTCTATCAGTGAGCCAGTTTGCTACCCATCTGATAAAATATGGATTGATGCCTAGTTGAGAGAGTTTATCCATTATGCCTGAGTGGGGAATAGTGTTGAAGGCTTCGGCCAGGTCAAGGTGGGTGGTCCCCTCATCCATGGCTTTGGTGACTGTTGGCCAAAAGCTTTTACTGCACACTCTACACACCCAAAACATTAGTCAGTTTGATCTGAGCAGACTAAAAGTCAGGTTTGGGTGCCAAGGCCTTCAGAGCTTTCATACCAACAGAGAGAGAGAGAGAGAGGCCAAAGCCTTAAAGCCCTGAAATCTTTGGAAGCTGGTCAGCTGTTATACCTTTAGCAAGATATAATCCATATAGATTAGGCTACTTACTGCAGCAGTGACCATTCAAACATCTACAGTTATGGTAAATTTACTCATACAGCAGGACTTTTATAGGTTGACAATTTCAGTTAAACTATAGATTATTCAACCAAAACCATATCTGCATTATTAGATTTTTTAGGAAGTCATCAGTCTGTGATATTTGTACCGTCTTGTTTAAAACTATACAAGCTGGGTGTGTGATCTCAAGGTCCATGTCTTCCTTTAGGTCTGCCATGTTCCATGGTATTCTGGCATGATGCCACCCAACTTATATAGCTGGTGGCTTTGTCTTTAAGTATGAAGTGGATGGACTGCATCATATAAGATTAGAAAATTATGTAGTTAGCATAACAATATGTCTTCATGATCCATGTGTGTCCATTTTAACAAACCTTCCATTTAAAATCTACCGTCTCCAAACCAGCCTTTTTGATAATATCTGACACCTTTAAGAGGGTAAGATATGAGGTATTCTTAGATAGAGCTGCTTAGTATTTGTTAACTAGATCTTATAAAACTTGATATTGAGAGAAGTGAAGAAATAGTCATTATTGGAGTTAGGGAAGGAACATGAGCTATGGGAAAGTGTATGATCTTAAATCACCTGAAGTGACCAATCCTTCAGTTTGAAGTAGGTCAATATGGATCATGAAGATCTATTGTTATATTACATATATAAATTTTGTATTCAACTGGTTCATAAATGGCAATCTCCTACTCAAGTCATCAAAAACAAGTGCTGTGCTGTACAACACTATCCAGAGCCTTCCGTACTCCTTTCCTGTACAGATCAAAAATCCATTTAGTGTCCCATCTGCCACATCTCATACTACATGTACCTTATATTTTTTTCACCAACTCCTCCTTTCCTCTGCATTCTCACAATGATGTGAAACTTGTAAAAAAGTATTTACATAGTTAAAATTTGCATTTAAAATCACCAGATTGTTTTACATCAGACTCTTAAGAAGTGTTAAGGAAGTACTTCTCCAAACATGGCAGTACACTTTGTTTCTTACAACCTTGTTCTGTCTTCAGAATATCATAACACTTCAAATAGCATATAAAACATTATCACTTCATGGATCTAGCAGAAAATAGACTACCAAGACAATATAACTGTTTCCTGTTTGTTGAAAGAGATATACTTCTGTATGCCACTTTGCTCTACAAACTAATTAACCTAAACTTCAATTCTCCTGTAACCCCCAAACTTTCCTCAGATAGCAGTTCTTAACTGCAAGATGAAAATATCTCATGCTTCTTAATCTATGCAGGCCTAAATTTACACAGCCCTCTACAAAAAGAGCATTCGCTAAACTTCTTGCAATCTGGCACAGCCTACTGCCTAAAATTAGACTTCTCTCATTCTTCTGGCACATTGCACATCCACCTTGTTAAATATCTTTCATACAAATGCCTCCCAACAAGCTGTCCATTATAACTGTTCAGATGACCTCCCTTGCCCTACATTCTGCTGTACTGCCTCTGTCCCACAAATGCCTTCCTCTCTCTGTCTCATCTTTATCTTTCTTTCTTATCCTGTCCTTGATTTGTCTCCAGCTGCTTCATTGTTAATTAACTATGGCTTTGTATTATAAAGCTTTTATACAAATTTACATTTTTAAATAGTTTAATATTCCATGTAGTGTTTTTGCAACACATATCTTAAACCCTATTAAATATTTCTGCTTTTATCTTTACACATTTGTAAATGCCATAATTATTCTAGAAATAGTGGCGTTCAGTTATATACGTTTTTATATGGATGTTATTTGTATTTTCTTTTAGTGTATATTGTAAAACCTCTTATTTTTGCATGTATCTTTGCTCATTTTCCCATCAAAGTATGTTAGCTTCATAAGATGCTGTCTAAAGTATACAGTCTCTTATTGTATACACTCATTTAATTCATTTTACTAATTACCATGATTGCACTGTATTAGCTGTGACCTGAATTGGATCAATGGTTCTGAAGGGTTTTTGAAACAGGTGATTAAGGCCAGTTGAAAAAGTAAATAAATATATAGAAACAGAGACATATAGATAAAAACCTGATGTTTAGATAGATAAACAGATCAGTAGTTAATACCATCTGTTACATGAAAGAATCAGATTACAATTTTACACATGCATAGGGACTTCATTTTACAGAATTTAGTTCAAAAATAACATTTAAATTAATTGAGCAATATTTTGTACTAGCATGACAAAGATTATCATATGAACATTAATGCTCAGTGGATCAATTTCTCTTATAAATATTCTCGTGGACATGAGGCAGTTGATTATGCTGTAGCTGTTTATTGTCTCAAGAGATTGTCTTGTTTATCTTTATCATATCACTAGCAGGTGAAAAATATCACTATCCAATGATTATTATTAATATGCTTAAGTATGTTTTCAAAACTCCTTTAGTGATGGCCCCTCTTTTCAATAAACTGTGTTCAGTAGAAGTCACCTGTTGAAATACTGTGAATTTAATGTTTGAGAAATCATGTGCGCTATCATCATCTGAATTATAGTTACACTGCAGCAATAACTGAATATATGATTATGAGTATATGTACACTAGATGATCCCAGATACAAAAGTACTTCAGGTTGGAGAAAAATGCCTTTATCAAGAAAAAATTTAAATGCTAACATAATATTTTGTTTTTAGATTCAAAACAGGTCACTTTGATCTGAAATGTGTCAGTAATAATTCTCCTATGTGAAACTATAGTTACCATAATTATTTATTATTCTTATTTTGAAACAGACCATTGAGTTTACTTTTTTGAAACCAAAAATCAACTGTATTTTATGATATTTCAAAAAACAGAGTAGAGCTAAAAATACATATAGCTTTATACAAGTAGTTCATTTTAAAGCACAAAGATTATACATGTTTACTGCAACATTTTACAAAACTGCAAGTTAAGCATACTTTATGTTTTATGTAACATTTCTGTTAAAAGTAATTTTGGAAGGCCAGGTGTACTATGGTAAACAGTAAAAGTGTTTTACTTCCAGAGGTAATTTTTTAAATCTATTTTGCAGAGAAACCTACACAATTTGACTGGACCACTACGAAAGGTAAAACTCTATGCATTCAATGAATTAGGATATGGATGTTTGATTTAAAAACATTAGCAAACTATCATTTTAGGTAAGCAGTAAGCCATAACAACATGTGCAGGTGCTGAGAATTGATCAGCATAGGATGAAGGGTACATTTTGAAACACAAAATCAAACCAAGTGTCAGCTGTAAGCATCCAAGACACTTAACTGTTATTCAGTCTGTCTGAGAGTTAATGCATTTCCTGGCTGTTAGCACAGACAATTAAAGTTCTAAGCTGTTTACAATTTCCTTCCTGTAATCAAAGGTACAAGGTTGGATTCCTTCTACCTCCATATACCTGTTGAGTGACTCTGGACACATCATTTACTAGACAGTGCTCCTGGGTCACCAGTGAAAAGAGAAACTTTGTCCAATGCACTTGCCATTTAACAAGTACATTAAAAATGCTCCCTGGAGTAGATTATGGTAGTTGTATTATGGGCTGTTGGAAATGTGAACAGACAATCACAAATAAATGTTGCCTATTGTGTTAAGTAATGTTGAGTGTCTTCTTTCATTGTAAAAACATTGTCAAAACAATTGAACATTTACTGATTTTCACTGCATGTAGACAGAAAAACTGTACACTCATTGCTTTATTTTTATGCAGCTAAATTAGAGCCAAAATAAATTGGATCTTTATTCTGTCAGTCAAATAATAGTTGTTAATTTTAGACTAATTAGGCACAGATGACAGAAAGGCAGTTTTCTACCCAATATAAAACTAATAAATGTAAGAGTAAGAAAGTTTAAAAATGATGTTTTTGTTTATTAGAGTTTAACTGTACTTCACTAAGCTTTATTAATACTATGCTGATGATTTCATAATAAATTTACAAACAAAAAGCAAATGAAAATGAGAGCCTTAATGGGCCGTTATAACAAGAAAAATTTGTAAAATGTTTGATAAAACTTCTCATTTCTTAGAAAAGCATGTGGAGTCTTATGCAGGTGTACCATGAACTGTAGAAGTCAAAATTCAGAAATTCGCATGACTTAATTAGAACTAATTTAGAGATGGATTCTAAAAGTTGGAGTAGTCTGGTACCTGCAACATCCTAAAAGGGATTCATTTCTCCAACCTGTGGATATCACCAAATTATTGAATAATGGAGAGCCTAAACAAGATACTCAGGAAGTGTGATACACTGAATAGACAAGTAGGTCACCAGCATACCTAGTATTATAGTGGTCACTGCTTAGAACCCACAAGTTATGTTGTGCCAGCAGACAGAGGATTATATCATGTCTCTTATCATATCCAGTTTATTATATGTTCAACAAAATGATGTAAAAAAATTCACATCAACAGCAAAGTTCCAGAGGAGATTCTTGACATCTGTTTTGAGAACACATTAAATATTGCTTGTGCCAAGAGAAATCCAGTTATAATTCTTTCTACTACATGGTTTTGTTGCTGCCTTGATATTTATTTATTTCATTTTTCATTATCATTTGTTGACTGGGTTAGTACCATTAGACTAATAGCCTCTTTTCAGAAGAGACCTGGTATTTTCACTATTTGTGGAAATTTGCCCAGTGCATCATGGGAGTTCCCCTACTCTTTGGAGCTGCTAAATGGCAGCACAGGGCTCCTACAGCAGCTAGGAAGAGGCATAAGGGAAGCAGCAACATGGAGGAGGACAGAAAAGCTATGGAGAGTTTGGAGGTGGAAAGAGAATTTGGAGAAAAATGTGTTCAGTATGCAGCTTCAGAATGTAAATAAACATTCATGTGTGGTGGATGTTACAAATGAGCAGCATTTAGTTGTCTCCATATTGAATGAAATAAACGAGTCTGTTGAAATGGTGCAGATAACAGAGCTGGCACCTGGAGGGCTTACAGATGATGCTCTGTTAAAAACAATGGAGCAGGATGATGCAGGTAAAAGTTATGCTGCTTCATGGAGTGAGATGGCAGGTAATATTTTCAGACGTGCTCAGGATTGTAATGTGGAAAAGGAACCATGCGATTTGGCACCAGAGAATGCAGCAGTCAAAACTTATGCAGCAGTGACAGAAAGTAAAAGAAGAAAGCAGCAACAAACTGAGAAGGTGTCTAGTTTTGTGACAGCAGATAATGCAGTAACTAAAACGTATGCAGCAGTGACAGCAGGCAAAAAAAAGGAGAGCAGCAACCAACTGTAAGTAAATCTTTTTTTTTAAAGAAGAGAAGACCAACTGTGACAAAAAGAACAAAAAATGACACTTTAGTAGACAGATGTTATGTATGGGACAATTTGCTAACTGCTCTGGGTTTTAAAGCTCAAGAAATTCAATCTTTTATACATATTGAGACAGAGACTTTTTGTGACTTAACATTTGAAACTGATGGACTAATGATGAAATTTCCAGAACTGTGTAACAAAAAAGGACATTTATCCTTGGAACATTTATTTGTTTTCTGGTAGTAACGTAAATGTTAAAAAATATTCATTTACAGTTTAGAAATAATGAACTGGAAGAAGACTATGTTAAAAATGCACGTAGTGCCATGTGAAACTGTTGATAGTATTGTGAAAGTTAACAGTGGGAAAAACTGTTTTTTTTGAAATGTGGAAACGTATGGTGAGAAACGTGCCAAGTGTTATTTTTGTGGCTGGTCATATGTGATTATTAAGATATGCTAGCCATCTTAAACCATGTTTCTTTTTTGGGAACTTTCTCATTTCATTAGAGTGTGACAAGGTACAATGTAACCAGTGTGGGGAGAAAGGGTGCATACAACAAGAAGGTGCATGCCTGAATGCAAGTTGAGCAAAAAGGGCCACTTTGGATGGAATGTCAAGAGCAAACAGTGAATAATGTAAAAGAAGGGGAAAGGGAAGAAATATACACAAGGAAGGACAACAACAAACTGGGACAGAGTGTGAAATAGGTGAAGAAGAAACCATAAAACAAGAAAAAATATGGAAGCAAAAATGAGGCGACAGCGTGCATGTAGGAAGAGAGGTCATAAGAAAGAATTGATACTAATATTTTTTTTGAAGTTCCAGCCAGTGAAAAATCTGATTTTGCAGATCAAGGATTATTTGTACATAAACCCAGAAAAAATATTAAGTTGGGGAAAGACTATAAATAAAGCAAAAATTTAAAAATATTTTCCCTAAACATGAAAAAAAGGAAAAGCAACAACTTTAGAGTACTTTCAGTAAATGTTATCACTATTATTAACACTGTAGGAAGTATAGGGATACCGGAATCGTGTGGTAAATGTGATGTAAATGTTATTCTTTTAGAGTATCTAAGATTCCCAACAAGTGAAGAAAGACTGCAAACAGAAAAATTGTGTGGTGGAAATATAATATGGAACTTAGGACGTGAACTTGTTCTGGATTGACTGTGTTGTGTAAAAAAACAGTGAAAATACTTGATGCAATGTTGGTAAGGATGGGAAGGTTAACTGTTATGGATGTCAGGGGGAGAACATGTTTACAGAATTATAGCATTATATGCATATATTACTAGTAGGGAAAGATAATCTGTTTCATCAAACATTGGACTATGTGGTGGTTGATATGAAAATTATAATTGCAGGGAGCTTTAATTGTTATGTAAGGGGAAAATGTAAAAAAAGGGAAAGATGTGTAAAAAAACAAATATAGAAAGTGATAAAATGTGGTAAATTAATTGTGTGAAACAAAATTCAATGGATTTATAGAAGGGGTACTTGGATCTGAAATTCATTATTTTGTATTATCAGAAGGTTTGGGGTAGCAGATTGTGATACAATTGTGATGAGTTTTTAGACTATTTTCAATACGGACAGAAGCAATTGAAGAAAGGGAGTATATTAAAATAAGAAAGGGAATAAAAAAATAAATAAGAGATAAGGAAAGAAAGTGGAGTGTGGGAAGTACTGCAGTTACAGAAGGATTATATAACCAGGAAGGACTTCTGTAAAACCTGGTCTGAATGGTAAATTGAATTTAAAGGTGTAAAAAGTTTTTCCCCCAATGGCAGGATTGTGTAAGAAAGGAACAGAATGCAAAGTACGGCATAAGGTATAGAAATGTACTAGACAATTTAGAGCATAATGCAAAATAGTACTGTGATATGGAAAAAGAAATATATAAAAGAAAGTGAGGCAACATTGCATTAAGGCATTGCTGTTTAAGGTGGGAGGTATTTGTATATTTGGGTAAAATAGTAAAGGAGGGAAATGAAAAATGTAAAAGGAGAAATAAAAAGAACACATGAGCAAATTATAATCATTGTGGTACAGCATGTGGAAAATGTGCATAAGAGTAAAAGGATGAGAAAGTGGGAGAATGAAAAATAAAAAAAAACTTCCAGAATGAGTTAAGGAAAACTTTGAAAAAGAAATTACGGCTAATGAATTGGATTAAGTACACAGGAAAGTAAATGTTAATTCTGTATCAGGGCCAGATGGTAGAGGGTTTAGAATGTGCAAGAAATTGGTGGATTGGCAAAGAGCATATTTTACAAATGTATTGAATGAATGATCAAAGACAGCATTTGTTTATGAAGAGTTATGTAGTGGGGTATTAAAAATTTATTTGGAAGAAAGATGAGAAGAATGAAATAAAAAAATAGAGACCAGTCACATTAAATAACACAGATTATAACATCTGTATAAGAATAATACACAGGAGAACAGAAGGAATGAAGGATGAGGGATATTCTGGAAGAAAGTATGTTTGGTATATTACTGGTTGTGAGAGAAAATGTAGATGATATAAGTAAAAAGGAGGATGTGAAACATATGGTAGCCAATCCTAACAAGGCATTTGATACAGTAGGACATTATGTTTTGTGGGATGTTATGGTGAAATATGGAATAGGTAACAGAATTACAAGAGTGTGTATGTCAGCATATCAAAATAATAGAGTAAGAGTATTAGCGAATGTGTAGCTGAGTAAAGAAATATGATTGGAGTGTGCTATAAGACAAGGATGTCCCATGAGTATATTGTTTGCATTGGTAATGAATGTGATAGTGAGTGAAACAGATTATAAAAAGGAAGATGCTAGACATGTGATACAAAAGGAGGTGGTAATTCCAGTAGTTTTGACATATGCAGATGATATAGTTGTTGTTGATTGGGATAACCACTTGATTATTATCCATCAGTAAGAAATTACATGAATTTGTGGGTAACATGAGCGAAGAGGAACAGAGCACTATTCCCCCATTATATGACTGTATGAATGCTACTATCGAAGGTAGATTGACCAACAAAGGAAGCTTGTCTGAGTTATGTAAGTTAATTATAAATAATTTATAATAATTTTGGTGCAAAATTCTGTAACTTTTAGATAGTAGTGGATTGAGTGAATCAATAAATGGTAAGAATAAAACTATGTTTCTTAAATCATGTAGTCAAACTTCTTCAGGTTTATACTGGAAAGTTTTTATGTGGAAATACATAATGTTTGTTACCTTCTATAAAATCTCTAAGTTTAGTAAAATTACTTCAGTTTGTTGGAGATGTAGTAAAGATGTAAAAGTTAATTGGATACATGTGTTTATGGATTGTGAAAAATGAAATGTATATTGGGAAGAGAGAAGTATGTTTTAAGGGGTCGTGGTTTGATAATTGCCATTTAACTGGATTAATAATACTAATGAATGTTCCTCTTCCTGCTCTGTAAAATCCAAAGAGCAAAGCATGTTTTGGGCTCTCTTGGCAGTTGCTAGAAAAGCTATTACAAAAAAGTGGAAATCAAACTCAGTTCCTACGTTCAAAGAATGTTTAGATTTAACAGCAATACTATGTAAAACTGAAAAATATTTGATCAGAATAAGGTCTATAAATCATACTAAGACTTAGTGGTTGGGATAACCTTAAAATGTTGCTACTGAAATACCAGGACACTTAATGTGTTAATTGTACAAGATTATCTTGATGATTCAATGTATTCCTATCATTGTTTAACAATATGTGATGCTGAATTTCTTTCTTTCTGTGTATTTATTGTAAATATTTTACATTAATAAAATTTTCTTGAAAAAAAAAAGAAAATAGCAGAGAAAATTTTATTTGGAAAATTCCAAGTCTGGGTGCCTACTTCTCTACAGGGCCCTGCAAATATATATATATATATATATATATATATATATATATATATATATATATATATATATATATATATGGATCTATGACATATACTCGACTTAACAAATCACCGAACGTTAAAATCACGCTCACTATAACCTGAATTGTAATATGCATGAAAATGCAATTCATAGAATTACCATTAACCGAAAATCGGTATAGAGATTGAAACAGTCAGTTTTCCTTTAAATAGTATTCCCGTTTGTATTGTGAAGTACTAATGTACTAAAAACAATGGCGGATATTTGCAGGTTGACGCCTGGTGTTTTGGGACAAGTGTATGAGATGGGAAAATCTCAAAGAGATGGTGAAATACTACTGATGGATGGTTATATCTACCAACGTGAAAAGAAAACAAAAACAAGGAAGTACTGGAATTGTAAGTACAAGGTTACAGACAAATGTAAGGGTAGAGCTGTAACTATTTCAGTGACGTCTGGTGAAGAACTTGTGAAATCTGTAGAGCATTATCATTCTGGTGAGCCTGAAGAAGTAGAGAAGTACCGTGTTAGACATGAGTTAAAACAGAGAGCTATGTTTTCTAGAGATTCGCCTTGTGTTATTGTGGATGACACTGTAGCTTGCACTTCATTAGAATGTGCTGCTTATTTACCTAACAGGTGCTCTATGCTGCAAACAGTGAAACGAGTACGTTCCAAGAGTAGGAGTGGTTTATGTACTAGTAATTTGTGTCTCAATGATATTAACATGGAAAATTTTCCTTTAAAAGATGGAAAGTTTTTAAAGAAAATATTAACAGATGCTGTTAATCAAACAAAAGTTGTATTGCTTACTACAAACGCAGACCTAAAAGATTTAAGTGTAACTAAAATATGGCTTATGGACGGTACATATTTCCAAAGAGGTGCAGAATGTAGACAATTATATACAATACATTCTGTTGTAAAATATGGTGCATATAGTAAAAGTATACCTCTTCTTTATTGTCTGATGAATAAAAAATCATATTGTGCATATAATCTAATGTGGAAGGGTATATTTAAGTTTTTTACTGAATTTGAGTTGACACTGAATGCTTCATTAATCTTATGTGACTTTGAGCCTGCAACCATACTGTGTAAATCGTAACGTTAGCGGCATTGTTTGTAAAGGTTGTTTTTTCCACTTTGGAAGGAATATTTGGCGAAAAATTCAAACATTAGGACTATCATCACTGTATAATTCTGAGATTCACTTTCAACAGTGTGTAAAGCAGTTAGTAGCTTTAGCATTTCTTGCAGAGGATAAAGTTCTGGAAACATTTAATGTGTTAAAGGATGAGTTCCCTTTAGAAGGCAAGCCTTTATTAAAGTATTTTTCAGAATGGTATTTGTTGGGGAAGCCTAGATTATTCAAGACTAGGATGTCAAGTGGCATAAGATTCCCTCCTCTGTTTCCAGTGCATTTTTGGAACATATCAATACTTAATGAACTGAACTTGCCCAGAATGCAAAAATGAAGCGTGGCACAGGAGGCTATGCTGTATAGCTGGTAAACATCTGTTCGATTTATTTAGTATTCTACAGACTGTGTCCCGCGAACAGAACAGTGGATGAAATTCACTGTAGGATGTTTGCTGCTTGTCCACCTACTCCAAAGAAGAGGAGCCTCGTCTGTAGAGAAGAGCAATTTCAAGTTATATTGCAAAACAAAGATGATTATACAAGTATGCAGTATATAAAAGCTGTTGCTAACCTGTTAAAAATTTAAATGGAAATTAAGAAATGTTTTCTTGCACTTCTGATATTTGAATGTTTCTGAAATTACCATATCTGTAAAGACAACAGAAGATGGCTATATATTATTTATAACTTGGGCTCAGCATCACTATTTTTGAGCAGTAATTAGAACACTAGGGTGTTTCTGCACTTCTCTGCCGTTTTATTGTTTTCGGTGTTTTGATATTCGTTAATGTGTATTTTCGAGTGTATTACTTTTTGGTGATTAGTGACCATGATTTTAACGTTCGGTGATTTGTTAAGTCGAGTATATGTCCTAGATCTATATACATATATATATATATATATATATATATATATATATATATATATATATATATATATATATATATATATATATATATATATAGGTCCCATTCAAAACATCTAAAACCCATAACATCTAATTTCATAACACTGAGACCAGAACATCTAAAACCCATAACATCAAATTTCATAACATCTAACACTACAAATCACATGAAAATAACATCCCCTCCAAATATAACGACACCAAACTACCAAACACACGTTTTACTATGTTTCTGCAGGGGGGCTTGATACAGTTGGGTTAGGAAATTAACTTTTTCTCACTGTAGTGCGATCTTGGAGTTGGTATATTTAATTTGTGGGGGGGTTGTGCATCCTTTAGTAATGCATAAATTCACATGGCATGATTACAAGTAAATAATACTAAACAAATATGCATTGCAATACTTTATATACCCCCTGGACAAACTATCCCTATACTAGAAGACTATCTTTCCTGGATTACCATTAATATTACCAATAAAACTATTATTATGGATGATATAAATATCAATTGGCAAAACTTAATCACTGACTCACCAATAAATAGCATAAACCTTCACACCTTTACACAAGTTATTACCACTCCTACCAGAATACAAAATAATAATCACCCTGGTGCAACCTTAGACTGGATCCTGGTATCAGATCCCCATAAAAATTTCAATTCTTGTACACTCCCAAATACCCTAAGTGACCACTTACCAGCATATAACTATAGGACCTCCCCTCAAGCGCCTAAACCCCATACCTATAAAACTTCAAGAAATGTAACCAAATTCAATCAGCAACTATTTAATAACATCTTAAAAAACATAAACTTATCTTTCTTAAAAACATTTCCACTGGATAAGGCCATCAGCCTCTTCAACAAAGCCTTCTTAGACACCCTCAATAGCTTAGCCCCTCTCCAAACCAAAAGGACAAAATAAACCACACAGCCTGGCTAACTAAAACCACAAAAATATTGCAAACAATAAACCAAGCCTGGAAAGAATGGCATAAGAACAAAAATTACACCAATTTACTTATATGTAAGCAGCTACAAAATAAAGCAAAAAAAAAACTAGTTATTGCTGACAAAAATACTTCTCTAAACAAATATCCAGCAAATCAATAACCCAAAAAATTCTGTAAAACTGTCTCAACACTCCTCATTCCTGGGTCTACACAAAACCCTTTCCATAGTGCAGTGTGCCACCTATCTATTCACTGCCACTCTTTTCAGACTTTCAGTAATGACTTTTTGTACCTTTAGGGAGTAAACATAAGGTAAGAGAAACCCGCTGCTCATTAAGAAATCACACCCCAGGCACATTAAGATTACTGTGTCTTCAATTTACAAGTAATACAACAGAAAATCCCATCTTCAAACTGATGCTAGAATTTTGGATCTCCATTCTCACAAAGGTTCACAACTAATCCTTCCTTGCCTGATTTAAAAGATCTAAAATCATTTCTCAACTATCTTAAATGTACCTGCCTTCAGAACATCTATGTCACAATGTAAGCAGAGCCTTGATTGAAAAGGGGCAGCTTGACCAGCTAACTTAACCTAAAATATAGAAAGATGAACAGATAGATTGTTAGACAAACAATGTAGATAGCCAGACAGATAAATAAATAGACAGATAGTATAAATATAGATAAATATGCAGATATTGATATAGATATGGAACATGGGAGTTAGTGTTATGACATGAAATTTCTTATATTTTTACAGAACAAGTTTTGTGATGAATGCTGAAGTCATAGGTCATAAAATAAACACCTCTAGTCCTACATTAAAACAAATTTCAAGTAGTATACAAACCACATCTTGCAACTTCTATTTATTTATATTTTCCATTTTTATTTCTGAATTACTTGCTTCCCATTAATGCCAATGGGAAGGGGGAGTGGTATAATTTTGTGTATTTTTTCTACAGAATAGGGCTTTTCTACACTAGTTCTGAGACAACTGTTAATGTTAATGTCATGTAATTCTGTGGTAATATATTACTGGTCTTTTAAGGTTTATGTTCAAATATGATGGTTATTATACTTGATAGTTTCATATTAGTTTCATGATATTTACAACAGACATTTTCAAATGGGGCTATTTTTATGGAAGATTTGTTTTTGGTTAGTTAGTTTCAGCTGATTTGTTTTAGTTTATTTTAATTTTTATTATTTTTATATTTTCATTTCATGGGGGTTTATTTTTGTAGGTGTCATGGTTCTCTTTCCTTTATATAATATTCTGCTCATGTGTTACTGTGCTAAGTTATTGCAAGGAGTTATGATAATAAAATGCTTGATGACACACAGAGTGGAGATAACACCTGATAATTCTGTGTCAGATAGATACATTTATTAAACCATTAAGCCTATTTATCAGTTTGTGCACACATATAGATAAGTACATAAAAAACAGATTCATGTATATAGTTATATATATGTATATGTATAAATATATATATATATATATATATATATATATATATAGATATATTTATATATATATATATATATATATATATATATATATATATATATATATATATATATATATATATATATATATATATATATATATATATATATATATATATATAAATATATATGGGTCTAGGACACATGCTCGCCTAGCATATGTCCGAATCACAAAACATCGAAAACAGATACACGAAAGTGCTTAACATCGAAAAGCGCTTCCGTATATATGTATTTCAAAAAAAAATCTACGTTTCTGCAGGGGGGCTTCACCCCCCTGCACCCCCCACCCCCCTACTTTATTATTCTCACTCTGAGATCGCACTACAGTGGGGAAAAGGGAATTTTCCCTTACCCGCACTGTAGTCTGATCTACTAAACAGGCACACATACATGGAAGTACTTGTCGATGTTAAGCGCTTTCGTATATGTGTGTTCGATGTTTTGTGATTCGGACATATGCTAGTCGGCATGTGTCTGGATCCCATATATATATATATATATATATATATATATATATATATATATATATATATATATATATATATATATATATATATATATATATATATATATATATATAGATATGTGTCTGTGTGTGCATGTATGTGTGTGCATATATATATATATATATATATATATATATATATATATATGTGTGTGTGTGTGTGTGTGTGTGTGTGTGTGTGTGTGTGTGTGTGTGTGTATATATATATATATATATATATATATATATATATATATATATATATATATATATATATATATATATATATATATATATATATATATATATATATATATATATATATCAAACTAGATAGATAGCTATAGATATGATAGAAATATTCATGTAGACAGAGAGAATATTCCTGCCTAAACCTAAACAGAATTCATTTGGATGACTGGAGAAGGGTGCACTTATTGGCCAATCATGGAACCAGTAACATGCTGGAGAATTTTTCAGATATTACAAGGCAAGGGGAGCACAGAGTGAGGGTTTCATTTATATGCCCTAATACAGACTTTTGTCATTTCTGAGCATGTGAAATGAATTTTATTATTGCCTTATGTCTGAGTTTATGAATTGAACTCTGTTGTACTAAATGCCACACACACTAAAGTTTTTGCAGAATGTGAAATGAATTATATTGTTCTCTCATTTCTGAATTTGTGAAATTAACTTTTCTGTACTGATTTTTGCAATAACTGTTTTGCAATAAGTTACATTTGAATTGCATAGCATTTCTGTTTGCTGTATAAACGGAATTTCTGAGAACAATACATGGTGTACGTATATGATTACCTTCCACAGAAAGACACATCACATACAGTTTGATTATAAAACAACTTAAAATAAGCCACAAGATAGAAAGGCACCAGATAAACTCTCATTTCAAATAATGACAGAAATACCTTCTCCTAACAGTAAGCTATAATCTGTTGACTTTCTTACAGTTTATAGTAAACCACTGAGTTTCATGCAGGATTGTATCCTAATGCATGAGCACTTATAACTGCATCAATAATCGTGACCTGTTCTGGGCTGAGTTAACATTGTTAAAACAGTTTTAGCTATAAATTATAAACTTATAAACTTCAAAAAATGTCAGCCATCAGTTTGATATTAGAAACCCTCATTAGAAAGAAAGAATAAAAGGGCTATGATTTCCAAATAGCACAGTCCTCAAAAGGGAAAAGAAAAGGTAAAAATTAAATCAACTTTTTAAGCCAAGGGAAAAATTACTTTCAAATAATTATTCATCTACGAGGACTCACTATGAACCATTAAAAAAAGAAACTCAGCTTGGATCAGTCTGTGTTGCCCATATTTCGGTTCTCTCCACTATTCCTTATAGTGGGGACTGGCATAATGATTAATGTGTTTACCTCAGGAACAATAGGTACAGTTTTGATTCTCACCCAGGGAAACTGGCTAGGCTTAAAATGGCCCACAAGGAAAGTTAACCTAGTATTTACCTATGAACTATGAACGTATCTCTTTTCATAGACAAAATGAAGGAAACCTAAAAGATGATGCCTTAGCCCAGCATACTCTGCCCAAAGAAGCAAATACTTATGAAACACCCCATGTCTATTTGTGACGTAGCTCTCTTTAGCTTGTTTCTGTCCAGCAGAAGCCTACAGTCTGCCACTGCTGAAGAGGAAGATAATTTCCCCTTTCTTGTGATGCTTTTCTGTTACCCGTAAGCAGAATTAAAACAACTGGTCTGTGAAAAGCCATATATCTAATTTTATCTCACTTCTTCATACATATCAAAAGAAACCCACCCAAAATAACATACCCCCTTTTCCAACACTCTCAGGATAAGCCTTGAACATCAGGCACGACCACAAAATGTGCCTGTAGGGACAAACAGATGGTGGCGGGTATCATCAACATTGATTGGATGACATATTGGCTATGAAGAGGGTCTAACACAAACAAATGATTGGTACCAAAGTCATGGATTAAAACTCAATACCAAGAATTGCAATATAGTGCCTTTTGGGAAAACTGCCCCCCTTGCTAATTTCTCCATCGATAAGACACACCTAAGAGATGACCAGGTAGTCAGGGATCTAGGAACATATGCAGACAGTAATCTGACCTTTGGTCAACATGAGGCCAAAGTAGTAAGAAAATCATTCTATGTCGCCCAAACTTTAAGTAAGGGCATGGCATCCAGGTCCAAGGAAGTCATAGTGCCACTTAATTTAGCCCTGATTAGACTCATTATTAATCTAATGCCCCCTTCAGCATGTACTAGACCAGACAAATGCAACATTTGGAATGCCCACAAAGGTTTCTTACCAGAAGAATCCAGAGTATAAACACATTGTCCTGTACTGATTGCCTTAAAGGCCTGTCTCTCTATCTGATCTATGCAATCTATGCCTGGGATACAGGGCATCCTCAGATCCAGCTTTGCAGAGCCTTTTGCACATCTCCAAAATGAACAGCATCAGAATATAGATCCAAGGATTTAAATTTTGCTTTCAACATAAATAAGACATGTTGGTGAAACCGATGTGTCTCAGAGGATCTACATGCTCTGGAATAGGCTCCCCATCCATGTGAAGCAAAGTCCATCCCTAACTCTATTTAAGTGTAACTTGGATGGAAAATTGGAAATTCACCCTGGGTCTGCCCCCATGTTTCTGATGGAGGCAGACAGCAGTACCAAAAGTAACATACCCCTCACATAATCTCTAGAAACTTCCTAACAGAAACACCCCCTGCTAATGAATGCCCATGATACATAGGAATACAATTGGATTGGGTTGCACGGCTAAGTTTAAAAGGTCCTGGTGGTTGTTAGCCTAGTATACAGCTATAAAATACCCTATAAACACATTTACATTTACAGTTCTCCACCCAATGGATGAAGGTGTGTATTAGATCAGCTTCTGGCAATTGTCTTCTTCATCTTATTTGACTTTTCTCTTCATTTTCAGAAGGAAGATCTATTGAACTTTCAACCCTAGGTTGAAAATTCCAGGACACAACAAAGAATGTAACCTATACATTTGCCTGTTATGTATAATGCCCTCCAAATGCATTTTTCAAAATTCTGTAATTAAGAGTATGGTTCTCCATCCTTTAAGCCCATTCAGTTTACTAAGAAGATAACTCTCCTGGCCTAGTCATAAAAGAAAAAGTCCACCTGGTCAAGCACACAGTGAATCTCTCTAATAATCTTAAGCATAATAAACTTAGGCAGCAAGCTGGAATAGATATCAAATCAGCCAAGGCCAAATTCCTACAACAACAACAGCAGTTTTGGCAATGTATCAAATCCATTTGTAACAAAGGCATCTTTCCTAAACAACCCTCCATGTCTAAACTCCTCTTAGCTATAATTAACAGTATCACTAGACACATGTCCAGTTTCCCATCTCATAGTACTTCATACTTCAGTCATGCTCCACCAGTACTCCTTCTGCATACCTTCATAAATTAATGCAAGATCCCTTCTTCTACTTGAAAACTGTTACCCAGAAAAGAGTACAAGAACTGTTAGAAAATAGAAAATATCCATATAAATTACAATCTTTTTTTTCTCTCTATATACTCAGAAATTGGGTCTATATTATGACATTGAAAGCATAGGTCAGCGAACACCTGTTCGCTGACCAATAAACATCGAACTGTCAGTTCTGGCAAACGGCCACTTCAGCAAATTTTTTCCTAGGGGAAAAATTTGCTTGGCCAAACAGAAACAACACAACATTAGAAACCTATCAAAGTGAGTAAGTGGCTCTGCCCCCCACCCCCTAACTAAACATACCAACTCCAAGATTGCATTACAGTGGGGAAAAGAGCAAATCTATGACATTGGCCAAGCAATTTGGTTTCCCTAGGAAAAAATTTGCTATTGTGGCTATTTGCAGAAATAACCATTCGATGTTTATTGGTCGGCGAACAGGCATTCACTGACCTGTGCTTTCGATGTCATAATATAGACCACCAGAAATCCTGAGAGTAGGCAGCTGTATGCTCAGTAAACCTCTTACATTTATATTTTAACTTATCCCTTACTTCAAAAACTGTTCATTTAAATTCAAAACATGCAGTAACTGCAGACCACACAGACTTCTAACAAATTGCCAAAATTTTCTCACTAACAAAAATATGTGACAAACAGACACTAAAATATCTTTCTAAATATAATATACTGACTGCAAAGGAACACCGTTTCTGTCCCAGTTTTTTATTTTTTTTATTTAACATTTGTTTACCTAGAAAGTCTGACTTGGAACAAAACCAGTTTTCAGCGGATGCCTGGGGAGGAATGCTCCAGACGCATGGCTTTGAAATGTGGGAGGAAACCGGAGCACCCAGAGGAAACCCACATGAACACAGGGAGGACAGGCAGATTCTGCACAGAAGGCACTCCAGACGAGAATCGAACCAGAGAACCTCTTGCTGCGAGGTGACAATGCTACCGCTGCACCAATGCGCCGTCCGCCGTACAGTTACAGTGCCTTAACTGTGCTATATATATATATATATATATATATATATATATATATATATATATATATATATATATATATATATATATATATATATATATATATATATATATATATATATATATATATATTCTCACTGATGAAATTTTGTAACATTATAGATCAGGGGTCTGATAACTGGTGCAATATTTCTTGATCTCAAAAGAGCCTTCAAAGCAGTCAATCACAAGCAATTACTAAATAAGCTTACAGACTGCAGCTTTTCTCCAGACGTGAATAGTGGTTTCACAACTACCTATTCAGACAATCTTACACTATATGTTGAGCTTACGGTTCCTCAGTAAATGGAAAAATTCCTTGCAGAGACCCACAAGGGTTCATTCTTGGGACACTTCTTTTCTCATTATTTATTAACGATCTCCCTTGGAATCTCCCAACACTTAACTGCATAAGTTTGATTTTAAAGTACTTTGAAACTGGCTAGCTAACAACAGATTGTTTTGTAAATACCAACAAGGCTACTGTCATGCTGTTTGGTACAGCTCAAAAGATTAAACATGCCGTATCCCTGTTGTTGCTGATGACTCTTTTATTATTTTGATTGCAGCCAAGTCTCAAAGATACTTAGGAATTACATTAGATCCTTCTCTCTTTTTTCTCTCTTCAATAAGAGACCCAAGTTAACAAAGTACTAGGACAACCTAAAGCAGCCTATGCAATATCAAATCTCTTCACTCCAGAAGCCAGACATTCCATAGCCATCAGTGTACTCATTCCTAGGATCAAATACAGACTGCCCTTATTGTTGCAAACTCAGATACTAATGCTACATTATTACAAACCACTGAGAACCTACCTAACAACAGAGAACACCAAAGTGCTACAATAAAGAATGATAAATGGCTTACAGTTTCAGCAAGACATGAGCTGCTGCTTATACCCCTTAACTTACAAGCTACTTAATACTGGATAGCATTCAACATTAAAGATGAGACTGTGTACTAGGGACTGTAATTACACTCTTACCAATGCAGGTGGCACTCATTTAGCAAGACCCCCTTACAAATAATCACCAATGAAAAAGCCTTTTCTTAAAATATGCCTTTGAGTTGGAGCAAACTCCCAGAAGAAATAATACAAGTAAACAAACATACTAGCTTCAAACTACAACTGAAAAGCTATCTGAAAGAACAGCATATCTGTATGTGTTTCAGTGATGTGGGCTAGTAAGTGGGCAGTGCATTGGTGCAGCGGTCAGCATTGTTGCCTCACAGCAAGAGGTTCTCCAGTTCAATTCTCAGCTGGGGTGCCTTCTGTGCAGAGTCTGCATGTCCTCCCAGTGTTCACATCGGTTTCCTCTGGGTGATGCTGTTTCCTCCCACATTCCAACGACATGCAGCAGGTGGATTGGAATCTCTAAATTGGCCCAGGTGTGAGTGTGTGTGCGAGTGTGTAGTATACCAGCTAGCAACCCGACCCTGTAAAACCATAACCGCTACAGAAGCAATGAGTGCTGGAGGGCACTCATTGCCAGATGTGCTGTATGTCATGAGAATGAATCTGAGAGAGAGAGAGAGAGAGACTGTGGGTTAGTAAGTACCTATAAAGCAAGGAACAATTACATATTCCATCTACTGGCTTAATACTAATTCAGCTCTTATATTCATTGAAATGTTTCTTTGAAATTGAACTGCAAACTAAATTTCTCTATCATTAATGAACTGTAACTACCTGAAAATTCAAAGTGATCTGTTTCTAAATGAAAGTTCACTACTGTCCTATATATACAACTATGTTACTGACAATGCCCGTGTAAATTTCAGTGTAAATAGATCTACAGTCTGTTCTATGTTCAGTTATGTTATCTGGCCTCCCTGGCCTGGATCATGACTATAAAGTGTCTTTAGACAAGTTATTCTACCCCGTTAACAATTTTTAAACAAAATAAATAAAATTAAGCTGTTGAGCCTTAGTCTGTCTGCACTGGGTTCCTATTATATAATCGAAGATGCAATCCTTCGAATGCGTCTTGATTGAACTTGAAAGCACGAAATAGCAAAACAGCGAAAAGGCATATAAGCGATTTCTTTCCCTGGGAAAGAAATCACTTGGCTGCCTCTGTTACTTTGTCATGTTCATCACTGTAGTGTGATCTCGGAGTTGGTATATTTAAGTAGTGGGGTGTGGGGGGTGAAGCCCCCAACTTTATGTAATGTTTTGAAGTTTTTTTTTTTTTGTGGAGGAGCGATTTATTTTCCCTGGGAAGAAAATCACTGTTCCGTGTGTTCAGGATTGTAAGCTTTAGGTTACATGGAGTCGATAAATCAGCGTTTGGTTTTTTAAGCATTCACTGATTTAATATAGACCCTGTGCACTACATTATGTAGCATTTGTCCCAAACACGGATCCCTTTAGACCACCACTTCTGATATGGGAAAGACCCTGTGTCTGTTGGAAATAGCCTGCATAGGAAATATGGTGATGACAAAATCTGAAAACAAAAAAGCCATTTACTATTTACACTAATAACTAGAAAAGTCAGGAAATGCTGAATACCAAATACTGTAAATTTATTGAGCGCTTTCACCCTTATTAAATTCGGACCTCATCAAAACAATGGTAAAAAATCACCTCTGCTTAAATACTGAACAGTCACTTGATCATTCATCAGGCACATTAAAAAACAATAAAAATACTGTGATAAATTCATATTGCTGATATAATGTTTAAACTGTATTCAAACTGTTAAGTTCATAATAATAGTAATAATGAAAGTTTTGCAAATATATTTTTGTAAAGGATGAAAGTGCTGAAAATTGTAGCATTTTGTATTTTTTTTTTGTATATGTAATATGGTGACGATTCAACCTTATAGCCCCTTTATAACAAAGAAATGTTCTGATGTGATATTGTACAGTGTTAGTATTGTGAGAGTAACTAATGAACATAGAATTGATTTGATTTCTCCTAGCTAAAGTATCCATGAGTTCTCTACTGCCCACAAAGTCATCTATTTCTCCCTTGTTAACCTAGCCCCCTACAAAAAGTAGCAGCTAGCAATTCTGTCCGCGTCTCAAGTGGAGGTGCCATCACAGAATAATAAACCTCAAAATGCAAAGGAAAAACCCAAACTAGGTAAGGAATGCCCCTCCCCCAACCACCTTTTGTTATAATGGCCTCTAGGGAGGTTCCAATAGAAGACAAATAAAACTCAAAATCTCCTCTCAACTCTTAAATCACCTAAATAAGATATAAAGGGGGAGGTCCTGGAATATTGAAAGTAACATCAGATATAAACTCATTTGTGCCTACTTGATAATATCAACATTGAGCTTACTAAAGCAAAAACTTACAGATCATAGATTACTTCCATTATAACCAACCATTCTGAAAGCAAGTAAAAAACTTGAATTTAAAAGCATTTTTGCAGGATGCAGTACCCAGCTCCCCACTCTTGTAGACTTTGTCCCTGCACTACATTCTCTAAATATGCTAACTGAGGATTTATCAATGCTTAGAAAAGTGAAACAACTTAAAGCCTTTTCCTCTGAATTCATGTGACCTTGGAGGTCATATATTTAGAAATGTAGGTGTGGAGGTGGGGCCTCTAACGTCAGTGAATGTAGGGGACATAGACCCCAAGTGTTAGACCTGAATGTACTGACTTTTAGATATACTGCAGAACTATGTTATGCATCAGTATAATTCCCTATGATAGACTGCACACAGTAAAATTAAATTTGGTAATTCAAAGCAGACCCAGGTCCCTTAAATGTGTTACCTTGATCTCCCACCTCCTACCAGTGAGTTAAGGCCTGCCCCGAAATTATCCACTTATTTCTGTAATGTTTGAATCCTTAGTGACCACTGCTGATAAGATTGCTTGACTTCCCAAGAACTTAAATCTCTTAGCTCCCCAACAAAATCAAAAGTTGTCGTAATGTTTTCCTAAGTGACTAAAATTTCAGAAAGAGGCCAAGGATTTAGATACTTTAACTTTGTAACTTGAAACTTCTCATAATATTCAGAGTAGTTACAAATTTTGAGGAAAGTAGTTAAGGGGTCCCTCAAAACAAAAACAATGTTAAAAACCATTAGAATGACCTTCCCTAAAGTATTCTGGTTATTTCATAATAAACGCACACATATAAGTGCTTATTTTATGAGGGCAGCTAGAGGCCTTAAAGTCATAATAACAGTAAGAGGGCTGAACTGTATTCCTGTTAATCACCTATGTAGTGCTCATATCTATTCCATAAATATAGGTCCTCATGGATAGTGGTAGAAGAGCCTTGATAAGTAACTTTTACACCAAGAGTCAGGTAAGTTGTATTGCCTAAAAATTGTAAAGAAATATCCTAATCTGATGAAGTCAAAGTTTTTTTTGGCATCAGATGCATTTCCTTAGCTCTTCCTTGACTCCATCTAGTGAAATACTCTCAAAATATCCCACAACTGTTTTTATTATCAAACCAGAAAAGAACTGGGTGTATTCTAGAAGAAGTCCATGCTGAGAGGCCTATGCCTATAATGATCTTGTAATATATATTCATTCGTGGCCAATGGCTACTAACAATTTTTCTGTTCCTTAATCAGGTTTGTTTGAAATATTTCATTTATTTTACTCCTTCACAGCAGTGATCCTATAAGACAAGAAATCTAGCCCATGGGTGTAGAAAGAAATCATCAGTCTATGCCACTAGCAGTCAAGGTTTGGGAATGCACACAGCACAAAGGAAGGGTCAGCCAGGGAAGGATAGGTTGAAGTGTCCAGAATGCAGCACTCATCTCCTGAGGGGAGGGTGTGCTGTTTACTAATGCTTACTTGATTTCAGGTGGAGACCAGGCTTCTTCCATGCTATCATCTGTTGAAAAGGAACTGACCGACATCTAATGTGTGATGTGTGGGAGTACACATTGTGCATAACAGTGTTGTAGCACATTGCTTTCTGATTAGGGATTCTGACTAACTATACATGGCTTCTTGCACCTGTCTGTCTCTGTGTTTGTGAGCCTTCAGTCCCCAATGGTTTAGGAGCTGTAATGACCTATTGTCCAAGAAAAGGGGAAGCCTGACTGGTAAATGAACTCAACTGAGATTGCCTGGTAAACAGGAAGTGAGGTACTCTGGGCAGTGAGAATGGGGAAGGGATGAGGAGACAAAGGTTAGTGTAGGTTGAGTGAGGCCAACAGGGGTGCATAAAAAGTACTGGACAAGAAAAAAACATATACTTTACATATTCTTTAATAATCAGTTTAGATGGGAAAAGATTAAGAAAAGGGGGAATAAGGTGTAATCTTGTTTCTCCTTGAAGATCAAAACCATAAGAAAATATTGAACACAACTAGTAAAATTAATTTTGCTGCTCTGGAATAAAAAAGTATCTTATTTTTATACACTGGTGTAGCTAAATCCTGTTTATTAGTTTGGTGTAGATGAATCTTTCTTAGTAGCTTCATTCTTAGCTATCTGGCAAATAGTTTGCCATTAACTCTGTTTGTTCTGTGCAAATTTGAATGCAGTCTTTACAAAGAATTTAACATGACAGCTCAAAGATGACTGACCTAACAATATAAAATGACATGTGAGTCATCATCAGTGGATGTTGCTAAAAATGGTAAAGTTATTTGATGACGTGGATCATCATCAGCGGACATTACTAATGATGGCAATGTTATGTGCAGTCATGAAGGGTGAGATATTACTTTCTCTTTGGTTTTCCTTCTAATCTAAATGAGAGGCAGTATGAAAAATTATAAAAGTATACATCAACCCAACAGCATGGTGATAACTGATCTTTTTTTCTTTCAGCTACCACAACTACCACAACAACAACAACACCAGAAGGTAAATAGTACTTTATGTATTGGTATGTTCTTGAGGTTGGACCTTTAGGACCGCTCATGCCCTAATTGGATTATGATATTGATTCTCTGTTTTTACCTGAATTAGTGTATATAAGAAGATTACAACCAGAGATCCACTGTTGTCTGTTTTAATCCGATTCAACGCATGGGTTGTTGGATCTGATCAGATCTGACCTCAGCACTATCACTGAAGCTTCACAGATCCAGGGCTCTGACTTCTCCCCTACCCATAATTCCCTCCACTCTACCTTAGTACCGCAGGTGTCATTTGCCACCTGAAGAATGGGATATGTATCTACGAGAGCTCATTCATCTGAAAGCGTATCCTTACTGTGTGTTTGGTATACTTTTGATCTCCTCTCCAACCAAGAGACTTGTCACTCCAGGTTCTTTTTCTTGTTTTTTTTTCATCAAGCTATAACATAATATAATATTTATGTATGTATGTATACATGTGTGTGTGTGTGTGTGTGTGTGTGTGTGTGTGTGTGTGTGTGTGTGTGTGTGTGTGTGTATATATATATATATATATATATATATATATGTGTGTGTGTGTGTGTGTGTGTGTGTGTGTGTGTGTGTGTGTGTGTGTATACAGATATATAGGTGTATATATAGCTATAGATATATAGATTTTTTTTTTGTTTGCTACATAATTTAGGGTTAGGAAGCAGGATACTTGACTTCAGCTCCTTGTTGAACGTACTTCCTTGTAGTTATCTAGAGTCTTCTTTTCTGGTGCACCTTTGTTTTTGTACCTAGTACCATCGTTGTATAACTGGTATAGTTGGCAATACCATCATTTAGAGTATTCAAGATGTCTGACTGTCAGGGGTTTAAGAAATGTGTTGAATGCAGGTACAACATCCTCCCTCAAGATCCACATTCTTTTTGTGTCTACTGTTGGAGCACTGTCCATCTCTACAGACTGTGAAACTTTTGCCTCTTTTGGCATTAGGACTCTTCAAACTCGAAGGGAAAAACTGATAGTAAAATGTCTTCCTCCTCCACAGACAGGGTCTTCTCTTCCTACTGCATCATTTTCATCTATTGCTGCCTCATCTTTAGCTATGAAGTAGAACAAACCCAAGACAAAGCACAAAGACAAGCCAAGAGAGTCCAATGAGTAGGAGAAGCTAGAGAAGGAAGATGTCAGAAAAAGAAAAGCTAGAAAAAAATCCAGGAAGAAGACTCCAGATCCCATTCCTTTGTTTGGTCTGGATTCTAAAGTTCCTGGGAGGTCAGATCCATCAGTGCCTCAGACTCGACCTTCCTCTCCTTGACTCCAGTTTTTAGCTGAATGTATAACCGAAGGTTACATTCTCTTATTCTGCTGGAAGAAAGATTTGAGAGACCACTCTCTGTGATGACTTCTGTTTGGTCATGCCTTACCGAGCAAGATGTCGATAGAATGATGAGGAAATTCTTGAGAATGCAAATTTAGTTTGGAGTTCTCTAAGTGCTGTCACCCATGATGCGCTGAGTACTGGTGCAGTAACCCCTCCTCTTCTTTCTCCTGTACCAGCCCATCCATCCAACCCAGCTATCCTGGATCAGACCTGCCCTGGTGCACCTTTGTTGGAGCCAATAGTTCATGCTACTTCGACTCTGACTCTATCTGTCTCTTTTCACTCTGATCAGGAAAAGTCTCAGACAAAATTCCAGATGGCCACGATCCAGTCCAGAAGGATGATTGAATGTGCTCAGTAGATCCCATATAAAGATAGAGAAGCATTCCAGGAGATTTCCCTGTTTCCAGCTGGCAGCCAGATATTATCAGTTCAAAGCACTGCTCTTCGGTCTTACCACAGCACCCAGGGTGTTTACCAAGATAATGGCAGTGGTCTCAGCACATGTAAGAGTGCAAGGGATCCAAGATTTCCCATATCTCAACTGTTGGCTCCTCACTGCTACCACCAAGCATCTCCTGTTATACTGTCTGGACCTTCTGCTACACCTGATGCAAAACCTAGGAATCATGATAAATATACCCAAAAGCCACAGGGACCTGTCACAACAAGTTGAATTCATTGGATGCCACCTGGACTCAGTGTTACAAACTGCCAAATTGCCACACTCCAGAGTACTCTCCCTACACCTGGTAACTACACAGGTACTTCAGCATCCTTCACTCTCAGCAAGGTTAATTCTTCAACTGTTCGGTCCAATGGCCTCCACAGTCTTACTGGTGCCATTAGCCAGATTTTACATGAGGATACTATAATGGACTATTTCTGTGCAGTAGTCTGAAAATGTTCACCCATTGCTCGAGTATGCATGGATCATATCAGCTTGTGGATAACATCTCCATTACTGGCTGAAGGTAATCCCTTTCACATGATTCACTATTGGCTGTTGTAACCATGGACATCACCCTTAACTATGGACATCTCCCTTATAGGGTGATTGCATTTTGAAAAGAGAATGGTCTAAGGCTCTTGGTCACATTGAGATGACAATCATCACATCATTGTCTTAGAGATGAGAGCAGTCTTCCTAGTACTACAAGCATTTCAGAATGTTCTCTCAAGGGTGGGACTTCCTTACAGATGGACAACATGACAGTAGTCTGGTACATTTACTTGTACCCCCTTTGTCAGGAAGCCATGAGATTATGTCAATGGGCGATGCCTTTGCACCATTTTCTGATAACAATGCACATCCCAGGGACATCCAATGTGTTAGCAGACAAATTGAGCAGAACTATGTTAATGCCTCATGAGTGGTCCCTCAATCCAACAGTGACAACTTTGATTTTCCATTGCTGAGGCTAACTATGCTGTGATCTTTCTATATCCTACCTGAACAAGTAAAAACGTAGAAACAAAAATTAATACAAACAACAGCAACCACATCTAGTAACCGCTTTATTCAGGTTAAGCACTTTCGTCAGTGCTATACTGACTTCATCAGAACAATGGAATATGCAAATGGCTTGACTTAAGTAAAACTAAAACATCACATGTTTACACTAATCGACCGTCCAATTGTCTCTTAAAGAAACAATAATAAAACAAGCCATATACTAAATTCAGACAACCCTGTTGCAACAAAAGTTGTTTCTATGGTGACTGGTAAAAATCCTTAATTAACAACAATTTGAAGACATTATTAAAAATGCATATCATAAAAGACTTGTACATATTTTAAATATAACCAAACACATAAGTACATACACATACCAATCATTGCATATAAAAAAACTTTTTTCAATATACATTATTAATACCAGCATGACTATAAGAATAATCTAAAACTTTTTGTTTTTTCTTGTTTACATTCATATGGTAACTTCTAATGAATGGCAACCACATCCAGTGACCACTTTATTCAGGTTCCATTATTAATTTTTGTTTCTACCTGAACAAGTGTAACAGTTACTTTGCCTAGACCTTTCCACAGGAAATTCACCGAGGAACACCCTGGTCCATAACTGGTCTCTAGGGCTCCTTTATGTATTTCCCCCATTGCCCTTAATGAACAAATTCATCCAGAAAGCAAGAAAGTGCAAGGCCAGAGTGATCCTCATTGCTCCTTTCTGGCCTCCACAAATATCGTTCCCTTTCCTGTGGTCTGTACAACTGTATCCTCCATGGATGTTAGGTCAGTGTCCAAATCTCTTGATTCACCTGGCTGGATTGCCTTCTCCAAACCAGAAATTCATAAAACTAACTAATTGATTCCTCCAGTTTTGACTTTGGCTAGAGATGCCACTCTTCCAGCATCAGTTGTTTGATTATTTCAGCCTCCCAAAAGCAATCTACAAAAAAAGGTTTATCACAGCAAATGGAACAGATTTTCCATTTGGGCTGTGTCAGAAGGAATAAATCCATTTTCTGCTCCCATCCTTTCCATACTGGAGTTTCTGTCTAAACTCTTCCACAGTCATTCCAGTTTCTCTACTAGAAAAGTGCAAATGGCTACAAGTTTAACTTTCCACAAAGATCAGAATGGCACCTCCATAGCATCTCTAAAAGTGTCTAAAACCTTTTTGAGGGGAGCGTTCCCTCTATGACCACCAGTCAGAGACCCAGTCCCTCTATGAGGTAGGTTTTACTATTTTGCTATAGCATTAAATCAGTCTCCCTTTGAACCAGCAGCTTTAGCAGATTTGAAGTTCCTGTCTTGGAAAACAATTTTTTTCTTTTGGCTGTTACATCAGCCAGATGAATTTCAGAGTTACAGGCCTTTTCTTCTAAAATGACTTACCTGATTTCACACAAAGACTGAGTTTCCTTAAGGACGGATTCATCTTTTCTTCCTAAGGTAACATTCAAATTAAATTTAACCCAATCCATCAACCTACCAGTGTTTTTCCCAGATTCTCCATATGTTGGATGTTTACTGCCAGCTCAGATTTTATCTTTCATAGAGCAAAACACTTCAGGAAATCTGACCAATTGTTCATTTCCTTTTCTAGAGCTAAACTGGGCAAAGCAGTTTCCAAGATTACTCTTTCAAGATGGCTGTCAGATTGTATTAGTACACACTAGAAAGGGTCTATCCCTGCAATTGAAGCCCAAAGCTCATTCCACAAGAGCAATAGCCATTTCAACAGCTTTTAAGAAATGACTTCCCATTGATGATATTTGTGCTGCTGCAACTTGGTCAACAGTTCACACCTTTGTGTCTCATTATAAACTGGATATACAATATAAATCACTTTCCTCCTTTGGTTCCACCATTCTCAAGAATGTCCTTCCTTGATACCTCCCAGGTAAAAATAGCTTGGTAACCTGTCTCATGCATTGAATCAGTTGAAAATAGACAACATCAGGTATGAAAGTTATGTAATTATCATAATGATAGACCCATGTTGTCTGATTTTCCTCCAGTTCAATGTCCCTCCCTTCTGCTCCCTTCCAAATTATCAATTGGCTTCTGGTGACCGAATGGATCTCACTTGCATCCTGTCTGTGAACAGTCCTGTCAGACTGTGATCATCTCCTAGATGTTTCCTGTTAAGATTGTAATTAACTTAAGGGTTGTTATATCTCTAAATTTATAGTTGGTGGGGGCAAACTCGATCTGATTTACTAAGGTAGAGTGGAGGGAATTATGGGTAGGGTATGAGATCCATGGATCCGTGATGCTTCAGAGATGGTGCCAAGGTCAGATCCAATCAGATCTGACAACACATGCTTTGAACCTAACAAAAGTCAGACAACGTGGATCTATCATTATGGTAAGTGCATAACTTTTGTTTTTCCTTTATCAAAGTAAACATAACAGAAGTAGTTTTTATGATTTCTTGGCATGAAACCTTAAATTACACTTCAGATATTACAGTGGAAAATATTACTCCCAATGCACCAAAAAAAAAAATACACTAGAATCAGGTGGTTATACAATATCCCAGTACTTTTACTAACTGCCATGTCCTGTGGCTTTGCACGTATGCATAAAAATGCACATGCACACACACACACACACACACACACACACACACACACACACACACACACACACACACACACACACACACACAAATAACGACTGGGATTCCTGAATACCTTATGCCAGGGTGAGCCCTATGCTCAATGTATAGGTAAGTCATAAACCTCATTAAGAGTAAGTCAACCTGCCCCAGTCTCCAAACACCACTATTCCTTATTTCTTTGAGGATTAAGTAATTAAGACTCTTCACTTCAGAAGGATTTCATGAGAAAATGCCTACTGTACCCTGAAGGCTTTGGCACAAATCATGTGTGGACAGCAATCCTGAAATAAGCCTTTAAATGTCAGAAACAGTACAAATAGCAGAAAAGTGAATTTTATTAGTGTTACATCAGCCTACACGTCATTTATATTATAAAAGTTATAAAAAGCGATGTGTGCATTATATTTCGGAATACTTGTAGAAAATGCTTTTTTCCATATAACTTACTATGAGTGAATCCTACCTAATGGTTATAGTCTGCAAATATACATCATAGGCCAATGGTTTCAGCACAAAGTTGTTCTCATTGTGAGCTTTCCATAAATCCGTGGCAAGATGATGTCAATCTGTAGTTTGAGATCTTGGTAAAATATGAAAAGAATGCGCACATTTTTAATATATTTCAAAATATTACTCAAAGGTAAGAAGCTGTGCATCTTACATGCCAGCAATCAGTAGTGAATATGTATCTGATCTTGTTTTTTTCATCTAATTCGACAAGTGGGTTGCTGGATCCGACCTCGGTGCTTCATACCAAAGCTTTAGATCTGAGAGCTCTGACTCCTCACCCACCCACAATTCCCCTCACCTGCCTGAAGTACTTCTATCTTGGTTGCTGCCTTGACTAAACTAGACATTGACCAAGAACCCCTTCATTGTTAAGTGCAATTTTTTTCCTCCCCTTTTCAGAAATTTTGGATAGCTATTGTAAAATTAGAGCATTGTTAGGGTATTAGCAGTTGTTTAAGATAGATTAGTGTGTTTTTTTATAGTTGTTCTAATAGTTACTTCTGTTTGTGTTTATATATAGTATTGATGTAATAGTTAGCTAGTTATATAGATAAGTATGATTGATATTTACATACATCACTTTATAGTTATTCTGATGTCAACAGGCTTTAAAAGGTGTTTGCCCTGTGGGTATAAAATGCTACCTCAAGACCCACACTCACAGTGTGTCTACTGTTTGGGGCCTTCCCACTTACAATATCTGTGCTCCATTTGTGCTGGGTTTGGCAGCAAGGCCCTTCAGGGTGAAGAGAGAAGCTGATAATGAAAGGCCTTCTTCCCCCACAGACAGGGTTCAAAATCTCTTTGGACCCAAAGGCATCCACCTCTTCCCATTTCTCTGAAAAGAAAAGGGCTAAGGAACAGGAGAGATCTAAAAAGAGAGAGAGAGAGAGACAAGGATAGTGATAAGGTGAAAGAGAAGTCTAAAGGCAAGAGACCGAAGGATCACCTGGAGAAAGCCAAGAAAAGGTCTCCTGACCTACCAGCTATTGTAGGTTCAACACCTAAAGTCTCGAGACAGACAGCTCTTACTGTTGTTAGGATCCAGACTCCCTCACTGACATCTTTTAATCCAGGACCTATAAGTTTCAGGCTTCATTCGCCACTATTACAAAACATACTTTCGAGGCCTGCTTTGCTAGCCTCATCCTCTAGAAATGCCTGACCAGTTTGGAGCCTTACTGAAATCAGTGTCAACTGAATGATGAGGAAGTTTTTGAGGACACTGATTCAGCTGTGAGTCCTCCCAACTCCATCCCGAGGAAAGGACAGGGATCAGCCCCTTCCACTCCAATGGCTCAGCTTCCTACACCATCTCCAATCATGGATCCAATGTACAGCAGATCCAATCTTCCTGCAGTAGCAGCTTCAGAGCTGATAGCCCTGGAAACTTCAGCTTCAACATCTTCCCTCACTCAGGTTGAGTAGAGTCCCAGACCTGGAGCATTGGTGTAGGAGCTCTAATGGTGGAGTCAACCATGAAATTTTCAAAGCCATCCCTGCTGCTTGGGGCTTCAGCATTGGACAACTTGGTTCTAAGGTCCTCCTCAGAGCCTTCAGTCCTCAGAATTGAGGGAGCTTCTGACTGCACTAATATATGTGGCTCTTCTTTGGTTCCATTGGCTGAGTCTGTTTTTGAGGCTTTGAAGAGGGCCTTGGCCAGACTAAGATGGCTGGTAATGCTCAGAGTTTGTATCCATCTAGTCTCTCTCTGAAGACTGCTCCTACTCCTTCACATTCTGGTAGACAGGGACAGATGGATTCCATAGGCTTTGAGACTACTTGGCACTTGAGTCTCACTTCCAATTTCAATGAGACCCCATCAGGAGTCCCAAGGCAAAGTCCCTAGAAGAGGACTTGTAAGAGGAAGCATACTGACTCCTCTCCTAAGTCTGTCACCGAAGACACTAACATACATAAGCGAGAAAGTTCCCCAAGGTCTCCCCCAGAAGACATGTAGACATCCTTGAATTTATTTATTTATTTACATTTGTTTAATGGGAAATTCCAACTGGACACAGGTCCTTTTTCAGTGGAGGCCCAGGGAGAAAAGCTCCACAGAACAATAGATGAGCAGCAGAGTACATGAAGAACAATTGAATATACATACAATAGCAAATAATATATACTGCACTTAACATTAGCTATACATACAATATGAAACATAGTAATGAACACACATACCAATATCTAGCTAGAGGCTAGGAATAAAGGTAGGATGTATATACAGATAGTACTAAGCTCAAACGGAAACTGTTCTAAACTCATATATCTAAATCTTGTATACAAATATTGCACTAAACCCAAACAGATATAAAGCAGATGCTCCACACAAAGGTGGAACAAGCTAGAAGGGCTAATGGGATGGAAGGGGAAGATATAGGAGTAAGAGAGGAGACTGAGTGAGTAGTATACGTGGCAGTGAGAGGAAGCTAGGTGTAAGTCAGTTGGATATGTATTTGGAGTTGAGATGAAGTGAGGTAGTTAAGCATGTTATAACAGGTCTGAGAGATTGATTGAGGAGGGAAGGGGAGGGTAAAGGGTGAACCACATCATGCAGAGGAAGGAATGCAATGATAAGACGGTGTGAGGCAGGGTGGCTAGGGGAGGAGAGAGAAAGGGGAGGTAAAAAGGAGGGTTACTAGTCGGGATTGGTCGGGACTGGTGAAAACAGAGTAGGGGGGATGTTCCAATGAAACTCCTTCTTCTGATGAGTCAGTGTTTCTCAAAGCCTTTCAGTCTGGCCCTTCAATGTCCTGGGAGGTCCCTCCTCTCAATGACTTAATTGACCTCATTACTGAGAAAGCCTATAAGGAGCCTGATGTGGCAGAGCCCATTCCATAGAAACCAGACAGAATTTTAGGTGCCCCTAAAAAAAAGAAGTTCTAGGCTAAGAGTCCCCTGTAGATGCCATGGGTGATAGCAGCAGCCACTAAAAAAGAACTTTCCGAAGACAGTTCCTCTGTCCTTCCCTGTAACAGAGAGTCTAGGGCATTGGATAGATTGGAGAAATGGCCTTATGCTTCAGCCTCCTTTTCTCCTCATGCACTGAACTACATGGCTAACTTGACATGCTTCCAGAGGGATTTGATTAAGGAACTCTCAAACTCCCTGACAGATATCGAAAAAGACATGGATATCAAAGTTGTCTAACCTACAGTCATCATCAAATGTTGCCATGAGACTGGTATCAAATGCAGCAGCCCAAGCAGTCAGTACAGGTATTACTATGCATTGTCATGCCTAGACATAGCTCTGCAACTTTGCAGAAAGCTTTAAAACATCCTTCATAAATACCCCCTATGATCGCCCCACTTTATTTGGGCCCAAGTTCAAGGATATGTTTACCAGGAGTGAGCAGAACAGTAAGACCTTGTCTGCCATTGGAATCCATTTTTCAACTCTGCAGAGACCCTTCTCCAGGACTCAGAGAGGGGGAAGAAAAATGTGGTTCAAAAACTTTCAAGGTTTTCAGCAGGATACTTCTGGGGATATGCCTCCTAGAGGCAGAGGTAATTCGACGGAACATTGCCCAAGAGGCAGAGGTGGTCCACAAAATCAAGGTTTTCATGGACCATTCACAGAGGAACCTTATCAGTGTCCCTAAAACCTTGCCTGACTGCAGCACTCTGAAGGCATTCAGGGAATGCTTCTTCTTACACACTTTAGCCTGGAAAATATAACTTCCAATGCTTGGGTGCTAAGGATCATTACCCGAGGTTATACAATACCCTTTTTGGAAACTCCAAAAACAAAGCAAATGATACCTGATACTCCACTCAATCAGTTGGAATCCACAGCAATAGAAGTTATAAAGTAGCTGGACAAAAGAGTTATCCAACCGTTCCTCCAAGACCAGCTAGAAAAAGAGAATTTTCAAGGTTATTTTTAGTACCAAAAAAGACAGGGGACCAAAGACCAATTTTGGATCTCAGCAATTTTAATCAATTTCCAAAACAGGCAAAATTCTGGATGGTCAAAGGACAATCCATTCTGTCTTTGCACAGAAAAGATGATTGGATGTGTTCTATAGATCTCCAGAATACCTACCATCAGATAAAGATCCAGCAGCAGTCCCGGAGATTTTTCTGTTTCCAAATGGGAGCCAAATCAGTATCAATTCAGAGCACTGCCGTTCGGTCTCACCACACCCCCTGGGTGTTCACCAAGATAATGGCAGGCAGATGTGACAGCTGGTCTCAGGCTACAAGGGATCCAAGTATTCCCATATCTAGATGATTAGCTTCTAATTGCTACCTCCAGGGATCTACTTCTGTCACATCCATCATTCCTGCTATAGCTCTTGATTCATGTGGGCATTTCTATAAACACCAACAAAAGCAAACTATCACCTACCCAATCCATAGAATTTGTATGTTGCCACAGAGATGCTGTACATCAGACAACAAAATTTCCCTTAGCATGGGTCAAATAAATCAGATCCATTGCTCTCCAGGTAATAAATCATCACAGACCCCAGGCTCGACTGGTATTACACATCCTAGATCTAATGGCTTCTTCCATAGTGACGGTCCCTTTACCCAGATATCACATGAGAGTTCTACAGTGGATGCTAGCTGGACATTGATCTCACCAACTTCATCCCCATTCACTCATAGCTCTCAAGCTGTTAGCACAAAAAATCAGGACAAAGGCAAAAATAATGGAGGTGCAAATCCGCAAAAATAGGGACAAGTTTTAAATACTGCTCTTAGAAACTTAGCAAGTTGCTAGAATAAAAGGTCTTCTGTTACCATGCATTTTCTGAATGATATGAAGTCTGAAACTCAAATGCCTGCCATTAGTTAGTGAATTTGATCCTTATTGATTTGCCACAAAAATCCAGAAAACCACAAATTTTATGAGGAACAGACCCAAAATATGAGGCAAAAATCTGGGCATTCTGTGAAATATTGGACATTTGACAGGTATGCCTTCCCTATAGAATGCGACTCATGCAGGTTTGCAGGGACCACATTCTGTGGTGGATTTCATCTGACTTATTCAAGGCAGAATCTTCAATCCTCCAGTACCAAGAGTCACAGTGACCATGGATGCCTCCCTTTTGGGGTGAGTGGGGGTATTTGGAAGGGAAAACAGTCTGAGCATTGTGGACCATGATAGAGGCCATCCTTCAGATCAATGTTCTGGAGTTATTTGCAGTCCTCCTTACACTGCAAGCACTTTAGGACCATCTGGCCAAGGTTGTACTTGTCATTCCTTCAGACAATTTGGCAGTGGTTTGGTACATCAACAAACAAGGTGGACCCCATTCATGCCCTCTTTGCTGAGAAGCCATGAGAATCTGACAATGAGTGATGTTCTCGAACCATTTTCTAGTAGCAATGCATATACCTAGGAAGACCAACATAATGGCAGGAAAAACTGAGCAGAAATATACTACTGCCTCATGACTGGTCACTCAACAAAACAGTGGCAACAGAGACTTCCCGCCGCTGGGGCCAACCTTGCTGAAACCTTTTCACTTCTTATATAATCAACAAATACAAAAGTTACTTTACTCTCATCCCTCTACAGGGATAGTCACTGATTGATACACTACTCCATCCTTAGCCCCCAGGTCTCCTTTACGCCTTTCCTCCTATCCCTGTTATCACCAAGTTCATTCAGACAGCAGTGGAGTTCAAAACCAGGGTAATCCTCATTGCCCTTTTCTGGCCTCGGCAGGTATGGTTCCCCTTTCTATGTCTTCACCTAGTTCACGCACCATGGGTTCTGAATCCATTCCCAGATCTCCTCAAATACCACTCCAGGCTATCTCTACTGGATCTCAAGACCCTAAAGTTAACTTTATAGCTTCTCTAATTCTAACAATTGCCAGAAATGCCAGTATTTCTTCCCCAGTAGTTTGAATTATATCTTCCTCTCAAAGGAACTCGACAAAAAATACTTACAAGATCAAATGGAAGCATTTCTTTATCTGGGCATTTTCTAATAAACTAAACCCCTTTTCATACCTGTTCCAGAAATTTTATTTATTTATTTATTTTATTTTATTTTACATTTGTTTACCAGGAGTGTCCACTGGGCCAGAATGAGCCCGTTTTCAGTGGAGGCCTGGGGAGAAAAGCTCCATGGAGACATAAGTACAACATACAGTAAAATTGACATTAATACAACATACACCATACAACTAAGTTACAAATTGGTGTAAAACCACTATTAGCTATAGCAAGTTAATATTACTTATCTATACAATGAAGACACTTAGCAATCTTAAATGTATTATAACGTTGTATGAAATATAAGGATGGAAGAAGTGATTGATGACTATGGGTATTTCAGTGGGTAATGTGTAGTAGAATAGTGCTAACAAGTGGTGGCAAGGTGGTGGCTGAGAGATACGTTCGAGTGCAGAAAAGAATAGAGGAGGATTGTTGTGTGGATGGTGTGAGAGGTGGACTGTGAAATGAGTAAGAGAGTGACAGTAGTGGAGGATGATAGATGGATGGATAGTGAAATGAGTGAAAGAGTAACAGTAGTGGAGGATCAGATTATATGGGGTGTGGAACAGAAGCATTGCCAATGGGTAGTTAGATAAAGATGTAGGGCATTTTTGAAGGAGATAACATCATTGGTGGCTCTGAGTGCTGACAGGAGTGAGTTCCAGAGTTTGGCAATGCAGAAAGAATAGAGAGCCTGACCAGCGGGGAGTATAGGTTTTTGAACGAGTAGCAAGGTCTCATTGTTTGATCTGAGAGGTCTGTTTGGGTGGTATTCAGTTAGAGTTGAGGAAAGGGCTGGACAGTCGACAGATTTATAGATTATTTTGTGGGCTATGGTAAGCTGTTGGTAGTTAAGGTGGTAATTCAAGCCATTTTAGTGTGTGAAGTGAGGAACAGTGGTGGGAGCAGTAGGTGGCATTAGTTGCGAATCTTGCAATTTTTTTATAACAGGTTTCCATTTTGGTTTTTAGACATGTACAAATGTTTGTGAATAAGGGGGCACCATATAGTAAGGTTGGTAGTAAAAAGGTAGAGGCCAAGGTTTGTTTGGTGGTGGGGCGGAAGAAGTGTTTATGTCTGTATAGGGTTCCTAGCGTTTGGTGGGTTTTTTTAATGTTGTTGTGAATATGCTGGTCGAAGGTTAAGCTTTCATCAATGGTGACATCTAATAGTTTTGTATGTGAGATGACTTCTAAGGTGGTTTTGTTAAGTGAGTACATTTTAAAGTCAGGTTTGTTTATAGTGATTTTTTTTTAGGAGTGAAGAGAAGAAGTTTGATTTTATTTGAGTTGAGTGCAAGATGGTTGTTAGTCATCCAGTTTTCAATGGAAGAGAATGCTTGCTGAGTGTGTGTGAGTAGTTCGGGTATGGTTTTGGAGGTGCAGATTATTGTTGAGTCATCTACATATTGAATAACAGAGTTGTTGGGAACAAAAGAGTGAAAGTCATTGATAAAAATACTGAAAAGTAGGGGGCCTAATATGGACCCTTGAGAAACTCCAGTGGGAGTATCTAGGAATGCTGAGGTAGAGGCATGCCATCTAGTAGATTGTTTTCTATTGGACAGGTAGTTGGAAAACCAGAGTAGAGTCAGTGAAGATATCCCCAGAGTGGAAAGCTTGGAGAGAAGAAAGGAGTGGGAGATGGTATTGAATGCCTTAGAAAGATCAAGGAAGAGGGAGGAGACAAATTTTCCTTCGTTGCGAGCTTGGTAAACAGTATTTGTGAATGATAGGAGAGCAGTGTAGTACTGTGGGTCGGAAACCGTGTTGATAGGGGGATAGAAGATTGTCTAGTAGGTATTGCTGGAACTGGAAGTGTATGCATTTTTCTAGGATTTTAGAAATGGAGGATAGTATAGCGATGGGGCAGAAGTTAGAGGTGTCTGAGCTATTACCACCTTTATGTAGGGGAAGAATGTATGCTTTCTTCCAGATGGTGGGTATGTAGGATTCCTGGATAGATCTATTTAAGAGTAGGGTAGGATATGGCTGCAGCTGATATTTTAAGGTATTCAGGGGGTAGGCTGTCAGGGGCATTGCTTCCTGGTTTTAGTTTAAGAAGGAGTTTGGTTATAGTAGAGGTAGGGATGGGGAAGAGAGAAAATATGCTAGTGGGAGGGTCTGTGGGTTGGTTATTATTGGGGCAGTGATTAGTTTGACAAGGTGGAGGTGGGAAGGAGGCAGTAAGATTAGTCATTGTTTCTATAAAGTATGAATTGAGGATAGAAGCGATTTCTAATGGTATTTTTTTCTGGATATGGACAGGGGTTGCTTTTAATACCAGGGTTTAATAGTGAGGAAATTGTGCTCCAAAATTGTCTTGGGTTTTGCTTAAAATTATGCTGTAGTTTAATGTAGTGATCTCTTTTATCATTAATAACTAGACGTTTTACTTTGTTGCAAAGCTGTCTATACAGTTGGAGGTCAGTGAGATTTGTATTTCTTTGCCATTTTTTCCAGCCTTTGCTCGAGTGAGCATAGCCTGTCTGGTAGTTTTGGAAAGCCAGATGGTGTGTTTTGATTTTTACTCTTTTACGATGGAGATAGGCATGGCTGTCTAGGACTTTTAGGAAGGTTGAATTGAAAAATTCAACTGCCTCATCTAGTGGGAAGGTCTTTAGTATATTCCAGTTAACAGATTTTAGATAGTTGGTAAAAGTATCTGGGTTGAAATTGGTAAGGGTTCTCTGCATTATGTAGTGATGTTGGCTGGGTAGTTGGGAGGTTTACATATGGCATAGGCTGGTTGGTGGTCGTTGATATTGCAGGGAAAAGTACCTGTTTCAACGAATTTGTTGGGGTCAGAAACTAGGATCCAGTCTATGACTGAGCCACTAGTATTGTTTTTGGCTGGTCTGGTTATTTATGTGACTAATTGGGTAAAGTTATAGAAGTTGATACTGGGAGGTATGAAACTGTCTGCTGATTGAGACAATTTATATTTACATCTCGCAGTATGATTGTTTCATTGTTAATTGTAATGGATATCCAAGCTAAGATGATTTTGAGAAGGGAAGTATTGTTCCTTGGGGGCAAGAATAGTGTTGTTATACATATGCTCTTGCAATTATTAAGTTTTAAAAAAGCGATTAGTATTTTGGCATTTGAGAATTGAGGAATAGGGGATGAATAGGGGCTAATGGAAAGGCAATTTGGGAAGAACAGGGCAATGCCTCCTCCTTTTTTGTGGGGTCTATCTGATTTAAGGCAAGAGTAACCGGGTGGAAGGAATTTGGAATCCATGATATATGGTTTTAGCCAGTTTTTGGTAGTTGCAAGTATATCTGGTTTAGTATGCGATATCCAGCCATGGAATTCAGGAATTTTGTTTCTAATACTTTGGAGGTTGATAGTGGTAAAGTTTAGTGATCTGTGGGAGTGGGAAAGGTTGGGGGTAGATGGATTAGGTCCGGGGTTAGGATGAATATCCCACATAAAGAGAGAAAGAGTTTAGGGATGGGGGTGTTACTGTAGAACATTTTCGTGTCATGTAAGACTGATTCTTGCTAGGTAGCGGGAAAGGGGTGTAGTAATTATTAGTGAAGATTTTAAGTTTTAAGAGTAAGAGTGGGTTGGGTTGAAAGAGGTTGGAGGATATGTTAGAATAGGAGGTTAGTGTAGGGGAGTGTATGTCAGTTGGTGAGGTCTTGGGGGTAGATGAGGTGGATCCAGGACATTTGATCGAATGATCAAATGTCCAAATCCATTAAGCGCGAGCATACTTACGCAAAAGTGCTTTTCACTGAAGAAGCACTTTCACGTAAGTATGCCTGATGCTGATGCTGGACCATGGTGCAGATAAGAGAAACTTCCCTTTTCCCCACTGTAGTGCAGTCTTGGAAGGAGAATATTAAAGTAGGGGGGTGTGCAGGGGGGTGAAGCCCCCATGCAAAAACGTAAATGTAGTGTTTTTTTGTTTTTGTTTTTTTATTGACAAGCATTAACGAAAGTGCTTTTTTGGATAAATCGCTTTCGTTAAAGTGCGTTCAGTGGTTATGGATTCGGACGTTTGATCATTCAGTCAAACATCCTAGATCCAATGAGGTGTATTGAGAGGTGTTAGATTTGTAAGTATAATTAATAATAGAGCGATTGTAAGGGTTTATGGAGAGGAGTGAAGGACAGCCATTTTATTAACTCAGGTAAATGGTTGTATGGGTGTGGGGTATGGATGGATGTAAGGTTGTAAGGGGAAGAGATATTTACAAGTAAGGGGAGTGGGCTTAGTTGACAGGTGGATGAGGTTGGGTTTAGGGGAGAGGAAGTGAGGTCAGAGCAAGTTGTTGGGGGTGGGGTTTGTGTAGATATAAATGTAATTGATATAGGCGTGGGTGGGAATGGGGGTAGGGTAGGGGAGTGGAGTGAGCCCGAGTGAAGCGAATGGTGAATGGAGTGGGCTGAGCTGGAGGAATAAGCGTGCAAGTACAGAGAAAACAATCAGGTAAGTACTAAAGCTGGTAACAAATTGCTCACTGTAAATCTTCTCAGTTGAAGATTCAGGAGAGATACACTAATTAAAAAGCAAGCCAGTTGGAGGGAATATTAAGCAGGAGTGTGTGGGGTTAGAAAAGCTGGGGTAATAGGCCTTAGCAGAAGTCATACTGGATGATCAGGAGAGAATCTGTTTTTTATTTAAAAGTAGTAATCATCTTAGAAGTTATGCAGCTTTATTTATTAAGGCACGCTGTTGTAGATACATACTTTCTTTTCTGCCTTTTTCAGCTCTTGGGACAGTCGCGATTTAACTTTGCATGGTACTATAGGGCTGAAATACACCACCACAAATTATGGCTTTTACGTGGGCAACAGAGGTTATAAATTAGGCTGAAAGAGCTAGAGAAAGACGGAAAAAAAAGAGAGAGAGAATACATGAGGGCAATGTCAATTGGAGAAATGATTATAAGGTTATGGGTGTAGGAAACACAGAAAATAGTGTGTAGTAGTGCTATATTACACAAACACTGAAGCTAAACTAATCAATAGCCTTAAAATGCAATGCAGGTAAAATCCAAAACATTAGGCTATGCTGTAGAGCAGCACTGGAACACATTTCATGTTAAAGTAAGACAACACAAACAAATGAAAAACTGTACTGCATAGCAAGCTTAAAATACAAGTGAGGTCCAATTACATTAAACTCAATTTAATGCAGCATCATATGCATATCTCGTTCATACGAGTGACAACACTATTATTCAATACACTTTTATTACAGTTTGTTCCAAAACTATGAATTAGAGCAGTGTGAGCTGAAAATCTCATTTAAGCGAGCAAAACGCTACTATACAATGCACTACAGTGCAATTTGTTCCAAAAAGTATGCTCGGCAGGTTGAATGTTTAAAACAGCACAAAATTAGCAATAGGGAATCTGGGCTGAGTTGGCTCAGATTGCTATGGATGCGTGTTTGGCCAAGCAGGGATAAAAGCACAACCAGACTCAGCTATTATGAGTGTGTGTTAGCGGAGCAGTGATTAAATAGTATGGAAAACAGGTCAAGTAGTTATCTCAACACTCCTATGCAACTACATATACAGAATAGCAGTCATTAGGCAGAAATTGCAATGCTTGGACCAAAGAAGAGAAACTTTTCTTTCCTTATAACATAGAATGTCACCATAAAACAATTACAGTCAAAACAGCAGTTAAATAGTTAAGTGACTCTCTAGCCATTATCTGAATGTAATATACAGGATAAAATGTTACTATAGCACTTACACTCACCTAGAAATGCCACGAGTATGACAGACTGCTAAAAGGACTTTTAAAAATGGCGCCAGCCTTTTTGAAATTTATGCTGGAGTGGGATGGGTTACTGAAGAGAAGGGGGAGGAGGAAGGGGCTGAGCCGGAGTAATAAGCGTAGAAGCACAGAGAAAACAATAAATGGGTGTGCCTTCATTGAAGGTTGAACGTCGTTCGTGAAAATCTACTGACAATCATTAGCGGACCAGAGTTCCGCTGTGGCGATGCCTAACCGGGAAAAGCCGAAAGACAACAACAACTATGGCTGGTAACAAATTGCTCACTGTAAATCTTCTCAGTTGAAGATTCAGGAGAGATACACTAATTAAAAAGCAAGCCAGTTGGAGGGAATATTAAGCAGGAGTGTGTGGGGTTAGAAAAGCTAGGGAAAAAGGCCTTAGCAGCAGTCTTACTGGACGATCAGGAGAGAATTTAAAAGTAGTAATTATCTTAGAGGTTATGAAGCTTTATTTATTAAGACAGGCTGTTGTACATACCTTCTTTTCAGCCTTTTTCAGCTCTTGGGACAGTTGTGATTTAACTTTGCATGGTATTATAGGTCTGAAATACACCACCATGAATAAAGGCTTTTACGTGGGCAACAGAGGTTATAAATTAGGCTGAAAGAGTTTCTTTTCTGCCTTTTTCAGCTCTTGGGACAGTCGCAATTTAACTTTGCCTGGTACAATAGGGCTGAAATACACCACCACATATGAAAGCATTTACGTGGGCAACAGTGGTTTTAAATTAGGCTGAAAGAGTTTCTTTTCTGCCTTTTTCAGCTCTTGGGACAGTTGTGATTTAACTTTGCATGGTACTATAGGGCTGAAATACACCACCACAAATAAAGGCTTTTACGTGGGCAACAGAGGTTATAAATTATGCTGAAAGAGCTAGAAATGCCACGAGTATGACAGACTGCTAAAATATTTTCAAAGCTGGGTCAATTTATTCCACAAGTGAAGTACAATTAGCAGCCATTTCAAATTTCCACATTGGGTTCAACAGTACTTCCACTGCTTCACTTCAAAGTTTCCAAGGCCTTTCTGAGAGATACTTTTTTATTGAGACCCCCAGTTTATGATCCAAATCCCCCTTGGATGTCACCATCTTACTTCGGTCTTTAACACAAAAACCCTTTGAACCAGCAGCATCCATAGATATGAAGTTTCTTTTCTGGAAAACATGTTACACATATTAGGTGTGCATAGACAACTTGGATTCTACCTCCATCATACCAAGACCATCAGAAAGTCAGATCAATTGTTCATATCCTTCTTCAAGAAAGAGATCATGCAAGCAATTTCTAAAGTAACCCTCTCAAGATGGTTAGCAGATTGCATTTCATTTCTCTATGATTCACTAGGTATGCCTTTACAGTCAAAGCCTAAGGCACACTCTACCAGAGCAATGGCAACTCAACAGCCTTTGCAAAATGTGTTCCTATCTGTGTTTTCAACTCATAACTTTGTATCTCACTACAAGTTAGATGTGTTGTCCAGGACTCACACATCTTTTGGCTCTGTCATACTTAGGAATATCCTTCCTTGAGTCCAGCCTGGTCTCTGTTGGGTAGTTTGGGACCCTGTCCCACATGTAGATTTAGATGAAAAAAGTCAACATCAGATGTAAAACTCATAAACTTACCATAATGATAGAGCTTTGTTGTTTTTTTTCATCTGGTTCATTTCCCCTCACTCCTTCTCCCGACCAAATTATCATTGTACCTCCAGGGACTGGCCAGATCTCCTTTGGACCCTGTCAGATCCCTATTATCTCTTACACTTTACTGTGTGTCATAGTAGAATACTAGGCTATCAACCCAAGGGGCTTTTTTAAGCCTAGCCATGCTTTCCAGTAGAATTTGATAGGTATTAGTTCCCAAGGGTTTTGTGGGGTATATATACTTGGACATAGGGGGCTGAGCAATTACAAGCTTCCTCTCTCTAGAATAGACATAGGTGCCAGACCAGGGGTATATTTTCAGTTCCCCTTCGATCCAAGTTTACTGTGAATAAGTGCATAGATGAACTCTGCTTCCTATCGATGGAAGGCTGAACCTCTGAGGCACATATTTCTCCCTTCAGCATTTCCTATTTATGTTGCAAGCAAGGTTTAGTCCCCTGGATCAGCTGTTTTACAAGATGTGCAACAGTTCCATTAGTTCTGGATCAGAGGACTTAGGTCACCTCTTAGCAGCCTTTAGGAGACCGAATATAAGGAGATGGCTTTGAGGCTGTCCACATAGGATTTACTTTCCACTCCATGTATTTTTTTTTGTGAGTGATCTCTGGGGATGTTCCAGTTGTTGCATATGCCTGGTCATTTACTTACCAAAGATATGCTCATAGGTGTGTACTAGGCTAATGACCCTGGAGCTTTTACAAGTCTAGCCCATAGGATTACCCTGGCATCATGCCACCCGACCTTAGTTCCCAGTGCCTCTGTCGAGTAAAGCCATTGGAGTGATCCCTGGGGTGAATTTTCTATTTCCCATCCACTCATCAAGATTTCTCTTTAAGAGGGCCAGTGAGGTGCTCTGCTTGACATGTATGGGAAGTCTATTCCATAGCATGGGCAGTCTCTGGGTTATGAACCTGTCTCTATAGCAGGTTTTGTTGATTGTGGTAATGAGGTTGATGTCTCTGGAGTGTATGGTGTGGAGGGATTGTGATTTCTTTAGATGTAGCATTTCCAACTGAGCTGGGTCAGACATGGCTTTTTAAGTCAAGCAGAGAGCACCTCTAAGTAGGCGATATGAGACAGAGAAAAGTTGGAGTTTTTTGAGTCTGTCCATATAGGACAAATGTTTAAGGCCTAGGATCCACTTTGTGAGGTACTTTTGTGGCCTCTCCAGTTGTTGCAGGTGTTTAGTGAGGTACATCCAAATGGGGCATTGTACTCAATGATTGGCCTAATGAGATCAGACAGGAGTCCCTGTGGACTATGATGTCTGCAGATGACATTGTGATCTGTAGTGAGAGTAGGGAACAGGTGGGGGAGACCCTGGAGAGGTGGAGCTATGCTCTAAAGAGAAGAGGAATGAAGGTCAGCAGGACTAAGACAGAATATATGTGTGTGAATGAGAGGGAGGACAGAGGAATGGTGAGGATGCAGGGAGTAGAGGTGGCGAAGGTGAATGAGTTTAAATACTTGGGATCAACAGTTCAGAGTAGTGGTGAGTGTGGAAGAGAGGTGAAGAAGAGAGTACAGGCAGGATGGAGTGGGTGGAGAAGAGTGTCAGGAGTGATTTGTGACAGATGAGTACCAGTAAGAGTGAAAGGAAAGGTCTACAAGAGGGTAGTGAGACCAGCTATGTTATACGGGTTGGAGACAGTGGCATTGACAAAAAGGCAGGAGTCAGATTTTGACGTGGCAGAGTTGAAGATGTTAAGATTTGCACTGGGTGTGACGAGGATGGACAGGATTAGGAATAAGTATATTAGAGGGTCAGCCCAGGTTGGAAGGTTTGGAGACGAAGCCAGAGAGGCAAGATTACATTGGTTTGGACATGTGCTGAGGAGGGATGCAGAGTATATTGGGAAAAAGATGCTAAGGGTGAAGCTGCCAGGTAACAGGAAAAGAGGAAGGCCTAAGATAAGGTTTATGGATGTGGTGAGAGAGGACATGCAGGCAGTTGGTGTGACAGAGCAAGATGCAGAGGACAGGAAGAAATGGAAACAGTTGATCTGCTGTGGCGGCCTCTAATTGGAGCAGCCGAAAGAAGAAGAAAGATTGGCCTAATGAGGGAAGAGTAGGGGGGAGACAATGACCTCTTTCTTCCTGGATGCAAAACCCTTAGTAATGAGATGTGCCACATAGAAGGACTTTCTGACCACAGTGGCAATGTGGTGGTCAAAAGAGAGATTGCTGTCAAACTGTGTTCCCAGATCTCTTATAATGCCTTCTGTGTTTTGCGGACTACCATCAATGTGGTAATTCATGGGAACCGGGTTTTTCCCAAAGGGGATGACGACAATTTTTTTGGCATTGAGCTTAAGACCATGGTTCTGACACCAGTCATTAGTCTCAGTCAGGCCTTTCTGTAAGATGTCAACATTACTTGGCGAGTTAATAATAGCTCCCAACTTGCAATCGTCTGCAAACTTTGTCAGCCAGAGTCCCTTCATGAGGAATTTTTTAAATCTGACAACTCAGTACACTCCCAAAAACATGTTCCCTGTTACCTGTTTCTTCCCACCATACCTTCAGCATTTGTTATCTACTGTGCAAACACTTCCAAGCAAATATCCTAAATCTTCTAGACTTTGTTATATACTGGGGAGCTATACATATGTTCTCTCATTGTTCTCTTGTAAATTATCTTTTCCAATTTCTCTTCCCAATCTTTTCTAACCTCCTCTAATTGATTTTTATAGTTAGGCAATATTTTCTATGTCCTACATATTATCCCCTTTTTAACAGTAGCTTCTGTTCCAGATTTGACTAAAAACTTTACCATAGCAGATCTGTCACTTAGGACTCTTCCTATCCCTTTCACTTTGCACATACTCTGAAATCAGTCCCTGAAATGGAAGGGAGTTACTTACCTGCAGTCCAGACTTCATCTTGGTCTCATCCCAATATGTTACCTGTCCCTCTAAAGATATTTGCTCCTGTTTCCTTTGCCAGGTTTCTCCAGTAAAATCCAACCCAGTCTTGCCTGTTTTCAGTACCCACACTTGCAGATATCCCGAATGGCAAAAACTCCTTTCTCCATTCATGTGCTGGCTTAGTTCTTAGAATACCTTCTGCAACTTTATGAATATTATATTCTATATGGTGTTGGTTATTCTGTTTAAGGGTCTGCATACAAAATTACACTCCCTCCTTATCTCTTGAACTTCCCCCTGCTTTATCATCATTGCTTTCCACTTTGAATTATAACTTACTGCTTTTGTTATGTATATGAACCTTAACTGTGTAGCTCTAAAATATTCAATGAAATCAGGTAATCCTAAACCACCTTGTTCTACTGGGAGGACCAACTTATCCCCCTTTTCTTTTGCCCTCTTTCCCTCACAGATATTTTTTCAACTTTTTATAAATTACGATCCACAACTTTTCCTCTGGTTGATAAAAACATGTCTGACCTCTATATACAACTAAAGGGACTGAAAACAATTTCACTGCTTTTTTCTTATTATCCTTATCCATAAACAAGACCTTCCAGTTTCTCATCATCATCAGCCCCCTTTTTCTCATTTTCTGCATGGGCCCAGGTGTTGTTTCATCTGTTGGCATCTCTCTCAATTCACTGCCACTCTTCTTGCCTTCTTCATCAGTCATGTCTGACTGTCGCAGGTCTACTCTCATGCAGTCCATCCATCTTTTTGCTTGACATTGTCATTTCTTTTTGGCTTCTTCATGTCTCTCCCAAGTCTTTTTCACCAAATAGTCTTATGCTTTCCTGCAGATGTACCCAAATCACCATAGCTTGTTCTTTTTTACCTCTTCTGTAATTGGAGCTACTCTAGCCTCTGCTTTGATGTCCTAATGTATTCATCTCTCCCATAGTGTGCATCCTAGCACCTCTCTCAGACACCTCATATCTCATACCTCTAGCTTCCTCAACTGCTCTCCCTTTACTGTCCAGGATTCTGTACCATACAGTAGAACTGTCACACCACTGTTTTACACACCTTCATTTTCAGCTTCTAGGACATTCTTCTGTCATATACTATCCTAGACGCTCTGTGCCAGTTGGCTGTGACCCCTCTGATTCTAGCTTTCACCTCCTCAGTTGGACTTGCCTTCTCCTCAAACAACCCTCGCAGATACCTGAAACTGTTAACCTGTTCCACTATTTTCCCTTCTATTTCAATTCTCAGCTTTTTCTCATTTCCACCATATTCTATCATTACAACTGTCTTATCTGTACTCAGTTTCATCCCACGTGCCTTCAGTGTTGCATTCCATGCCCCTCTCCTTAACTGAAGATCTTGCTTAGAGTCTGCATGTAGTGTCACATCATCTGCATACAGCAACTTTGTCGATTTGTCGTATCTGGCCCATTTGCTAATGTAGTCCATCACCAGTTTGAACAGCAGTGGGCTTAGAGTTGAAGCCTGATACACACCCACTCCCACATGGAGCCCCTCTGACAGTTCAAACACTGTTCATACTTAAGTCATTGGTTCCTTGTGCATAGCCTGCACTAAAATATTTCTTGGTCATCGAACTACCACAGGACTGCTTATATCAGTTTTATTGGGACCTTGTCATATGCTTTCTCCAAGTCTAGGAATGCCCAGTTGGACTCTTTCTTCATCTGTAGCTTCTTCACAACTATCTCTCACTGCAAACATCAGGTTGGTTGTGCTACATCCTGATCTGAATCTTAACAGCTCTTCTCCCATCTTACGTTCTACTGCTGTGCATCTTAGTTTAGTCTCTTTGTCCACAACTTTCATGCCGTGTGGCAGGAGTTTCATACCTCTGTTCTGCTCACAGTTATAGATGTCCCCTTTGTGCTTGTATAATGGTGCTAGTATGCTTATTCTCCAGTCAGGAGGAATACTGTTTTCTCTCCATACTACTATGAGTATGAACCATTTCTCCCTTATCTTACCAAACATTTTGATCTTATCTACTATGACCTCATCTGAGCCTGCTACTTTCACTGACTTAATTTTCCTTAGAGGTGTTCTTACTAGTTCTAAGACAGATTCTTTTTCATTTTTCATAGTAGGTAGGTTTTACTGCCGTGGTGGACATCAGAAGTTTTTAGTAGTGTTCGCTTTTTCATAGTAGGTTGTGCCTGGGGCAATATAACTTTTGTGTGTTTTTTCTCATTCAGAAGCTGCTGGAAGTACTCCTTCCATCTGTCTTTGATTTCCTGTGGACTGGTGAGCAGGTTGTTGCTGGCATCCCTTCTGAAGGTTATGTGACTAGCTTTATCTTTGTGTCTTTGCCTTGCAACTTGATATAGTTTCTTTGTGACATCTATTGAGTCACTTTCCAGAAGCCAGTAGAGTGTCTCTGATGCCTTGTTCTTTCATATTGCAACTTTTCACGTAGCCTCTTTGTTAGCCAAATAGTATTCCATCTTAGCCTTTTTTAAACAAGAAGCATCTTTAGTAAATTTTCATGTATGACATAAGCAGTCTTACATTTATATAAATGAAAATAAACCATACCGACACAATCTCAGTTGCAAACATTACACAATACAAACCATGTCGTCACAACTGTAGCTGCAAACATTATACATCACTTAGAATATATTCAGTCATTGTCAGTCAACAATTACATGTCGAATTCAATTCCTGCTTTCTTTTAAACCTCATTCCTCCTTTACATATATTGATCCCACACTTCCCATGTTTTCCTATGTAATATGCTCCTACCTTTTTCTAAAGATCCCAATTCCAGTTGTTTTATCTCTGTTACTATCTTCACTACAATTACTAAAGTTGGTTTAGACTTTGAATTCCATTTTCTAGTAATTGCTTTTTTGACAGCCATCATAATTAGACTCAGCAAGGGCTTACAATGTCTTGGCAATTCCAATCTGTATCACAGCTCAAAAAAATCTTTTCCTTAGTTACACCAATTTGCTCAACCAGCATCTTTGACAGAGCAGTCTGCAGGGAATCTTTAAAGTTTGCCAACTCATTATACTCCCAGAAAATATGTTCCCAGTTATCTCTTTCTACCCAACATACCTCCAACATTTGCTGTCTATCTGGGGAAACATTCTTTCGAGTCTACCTGAGGTATAAAAGTACCTATATAAACACTTCCAAGCAAAGATCCTAAAACATCTAGGCTTCGTTGCATATTTGGGAGACATACATATATCTCCCATTGTTTCTTTGTGAATTGCTTTTCTAGTCTATCTTCCCAATCCTTTCTAACCTCCTCTGATTTATTCTTATAATTATCATGCAATATTTTATACGCTCTACTAATTATTCCTTTCTTAATGGCAATTTCTGCTCTAGATTATACTAAAAACTACCAGTGATGGCCTTTTGTTTAGGACCCTCCTATTTCTTTCTCTTAGCCTAGGGTCTATGTCATATGAGCGAATAGCACAAATTGTAAACACTCATAATATCGAACGTAGCAGACCTCGAACTTCTGCAGCCCCCCCACACCCCTGCTAAATATATATTCCAACTCCGAGATCGCACTATAGGTTCATTGATTCATAGATCCATAGATTAGTACTAAGCTAACTGCCCTTGCGAGCCATTTTAAGCCTAGCCAATTATCCCTTGTGAGACTTGAACCCTGCACCTTGTGTTTGTAAGGCAAACACCTTAACCATTAGGCCATCCTCCCAACCCTACTGTGAGGAAAGGGCAAATATCCCATTCTTCACTGTACCGCGATCTCAGAAAAAGCACTTTGAGGTCCGGTACATTTGATATTATGAGCGTTCGTAATTTGTGCGATTCACCCATATGATATAGACCCCTTAGCCTGTACTCTGTTAGCAATACTTAATAGGAAAGGCGATCTCTAACCTGCAGTCCAAATAAGTTCTTGGCATCTTCCCATTCCATTAGCTTTCCCTCTCTAGTTATTTGCTCCCAATACCTTGGTTCCTTTGCCAGTTTTCTCCAATAAATTTCAGCCCCCTCTTGCCTATTGTCTGTTTACTTAACTGCAGTCATTCCTATTGGCAGAATCTCCTTTCTCCATTCCTGTGTTGGCTTAGTTCTTATAATACTTTCTGCTACTTTATGAGCATAATCTACTGTATGATTATTTTTATTCTGCTTAAAGGCCTGCTTCCAAAATCCCAGTCGCTCCTTGTTTCTTGAGCTTATCACCTGTTTCATCATCATCTCTTTCCACCTTGAATTATACTTTTCTGCATGTGCTATGTATAGGAGCCTTAACTGTGTTGTTCTGAAATGCCTCTCAAAGCTGTTAATTCCCAATAAGAATAAATGTATCCCACTTGACTATTACCATCTTCCCCTCCCAGGTAAAATCCTTCAAGTCTTTATTAAATGTTATCCACAGCTTCTCCTCTGGTTGATAAAAATATGTCTGACCTGTGTATAAGATTAATGGGACTAAAAATACTTTAACTGCTTGTATCTTACTATTGATATCCATAAAACAGAGCTTCCATTTTCTCAGTTTTTATATTATCTTTTGTTTAGTCTCTTCCGACATATACTTAGCTGCAACACCAGAATAATTTTTAATCCATACTCCTAAATACTGCATTTTATCATATCCCAATAAGTATGGATATTGCTGAACCAGTTTGTATCTAGGTACATAGTTTACCGCTATTGCCTTTGTTTTAGCTTCATTAAGCTTGTATCCCAAACAGATTTGAAACTGTTTTACTATGTTCCGCAGCACTGTAATGTCCTTTTCTGGTTTTGTCAGGTATAAAATAATGTCATCTGCAAACAGAGCCAGCTTTTCTTGACTATCATACCAATTATATCCTTGAATTTCTGAGTCCCTTACTTTCTTTGCCAATGGTTCTAAATATAATGCAAATAACAAAGGGGAGAGAGGACACCCCTCCCTGATTCCTATTATCAGAAAGGACCCCATCCACTTTAATTTTTCCTATAATCCCTCAGATATCCTCCAAATCAACCTTATAATTTTATCAGGGAATGCAAATGCTTCCATTGCTCTGCTCATAAAGCAACAGCTTACTCTGCCAAATGCTTTTTCTGCATCAGAACCCACCAACAACAGTGTTATTTTCTTACTTTCTGCTTCCCTCTGGATCATCAGTGTTCTGTTAATGTTGTCAAATGTTTGCCTCCCCTCCACAAAACCACACTGATCCATATTTATCAATGTTGGCATCTCTTTTGCCATTCTTTTCACCATTATAGACATAAACACTTTATAATCATGGTTTAGTATTGAACTGTGCCAGTATGAAGCTGGATCTGATGGATAGTTACCCTTGTTAGGTATTACAGCTACCACCAACAACTTTCCTCCAGGATGTTGGTACTTCTCCTCCTCTTAAAATACCATTAAACAAAACCTCCCAGATCTTTATAAGTTTTTTTCCCTTCTAGCTTCCAAACGTTCACAGGAATAACATCTCGTCCTGGGGACTTTCCTGTAGATTGGTTGCACATCACCCTTTTTATCTCATCTCCTCCTGTTAGTAATTGAGTGTCTTTACCTCTAACCTTGGCATATATAAACATTTCCATTTGTACCTTTTCTTGATTTCCATATTTCTCTGTTTTATACAGATTTTTATAGACTTTCCAAACTATTTACAATTCTGCTACAGGACCCCTTGTTATTTTTCTTGTTATAAGCTCCCTAAGCTGGTCACAGCCCTTTCTACTTCCTGTTGCCTGAGTTGTTCTGCTAAAAGTTTTTGTGCTCTAGAGTTATTATCAAAAACAATTGCTTAACACAATCTCTCTACATTCATGCATATTATCGAGGTAATTACTTATTACATTCTGCAGTTGCTCCTCTTCTTGTTCTGTGAGATTCCCACTATTTTGTAATACTTTAATGCTTGTTAGTCTCTCTAAATAATTCTTGTTACTTCTTAACCATATCTCTCTTTTTTTTATTTCCACCCCATTTTAAACACCACTTTAATTTTATCTCACACCCTAGGTATATTTTCAGAAGAAATTTACAACTTCTCTAATAGCTCCTGAATCATTTCCATTACCCATTCCTTAAACTCCTCTCTTTTCAACAGATAGTTGGGAAAGTGCCAGTGACTCATTTTTATTTCATTACCCTGTATTTATATATTAGTTATTATTGGTGCATGATCTGAAATAGTTATTGGGTGTGTATCAAGACCTTCAATTAAATGCACATGTTCCTGTGAAATGTAAATTCTGTCTAGCCTAGCTCAGTTTTTGTATCTTGGGGAATAATATGTAAATTCACTCCGAACTCCTAATACTAAATTTACATCTTCTGTGCCAAATATTTTCATAATTTTCTTAAAAAATCTACCCTTTCCTGTTATATTTTCCATTCTGGGCCCCTCAGATGCATCTTCAGTATTGCAAATCCAATTCCAGTCCCTGCTTATAAGTAGTATTCTTTGCCAAAAGCTGATTATTTCTCCCATAATTTTCTTAAGCTCCATTATAGAAGTTTTTGGTGGAATATAAATACATGCCAGTGTACTCCTTCTCCCTTGCCAGTAGCCCGTTAGTACTACAAATCTACCATTATTATCTTTTTTATCCTCTTCTACTATTGAAGCACCTCTTGCAATAAATATAAGTACTCCTCTCTTCCTTTGCCCACAGTATTCTGCTGAGTAATCATCCTGAAAACCTTTCTTTATCAAATTTACATGTTCAATTCTTTCCAAGTGTGTCTCCTGTAGCACAGGCATTCACACTAAATTTTTAATACAGTTCACTCTTATTTCTTATTTATTTATCTCTGATACCATTAACATTTAAAGACATTATAGAACGTATCATATTCTTGACAGATTATTATTCCCACCTTTTACTTATAACAGCTTTTTTGTTAAATGTCTAGTTTCAACTTTTGTGTTACATGCATGTACTGTTTGGCAGATTAATCTTTTATACAGTTGTTTGTTGTCATCTATGTTTGAGCTTATGTCACATCTTACAGAACTCATTGTTTTACTGAAAACCCTCAAACAAATACACACACACACACACACACACACACACACACACACACACACACACACACACACACACACACACACACACACATTACCTCCTGTAACACACAAAACTATGTATATCTTCAAATATTGAAGTGTTACCCTCCTAATAGGAACAATTGTTCCAAACTGACAGTCACACACACAGACTCGAGCTAACCTGAAAGAAAGGTTATCCTTGCTAAGATGCATGGTATAGCCTGTGGTTCTGTTAAGTGCTGTCTGGTTTTGTCTTATCTTTATACCTGTCTCAGCTGGGAAAACACTTTAATGCTTTCAGAAAACATTTTCATCAAGCCATTTCTTTTTCAGATTATCTGCTAGAGACATGAGAACCAGACACAAAACTACTTACTAGAAAAAGCCTTATAATACTCAATATTCTTTTTTATTTACTTGCTTTCTCATAAAACTTGTTACTAGATTAAGGTAATGGCCTTAACACAGCCATTCCCTTTTGCAAGAATGAGAAAAAGTACACTATTTTTACTTTTCTCATGCTCTTTTAACGAGATCTTTTTTTTACATTGCAGTGGCTACATTTCTTAAAAATGAACAAGGAAAACGAGAGAAGAAGGGAGAAAGAAACAAAAAGGAAAAATAGAAACACCTGTTTACATTAGTATCCCCATTACACTTAAAATAACTGAAAAAAATTACTTTATAACATGCAGGAAAAATCATGCACCATTTAAATAGTATTATTAAGAAAAATATTGTTTTACTTGCAGGTAAGTTTCTCCCTCCTCTTCCCCTCTCCTGAGTATTTTTCAAACATTAACAACATGAAGTAGGGCATATGCTTTAGAGGCCCCTATGAGTTTAACAGAGTCCAAAAAAGTCCAGTATATTTCCAAATAATTTTCTTGTTCTATCATGTTTCACAAATATAATTATTGTTCTATAATCCCACATTTCTCAATTTCCAAGTTACTGGTTTTATTCTCCAAATGCTAATGACATGAAGTATGGCATATGCTTTTGAGTCCCCTACAAGTTTAACAAAGTCCAATATTTCCAGATTTTATTGTGCTATTCCTGTTCATCTCCTTCTCCCAAACCCATTCTGTGCTTCATTTCCAACATACTCTTGATTCTTCTAGTCAACTCTTGTACTTTTTCTCTCTCTCAAGCATTTTTCATTGAAACGCTGAAAAAGGTTTCACTGGCACAGTCTTTTTGTGGTCTTTGTTACCAGAATAAAAAGAAGCAGAATCTCCTTCTGTTTCACAGCTCACGTTTTTGGAACAAACGTTTGTATTTCTTCTTTAGAATGCACTTTATCAGAAATGATTTTGTTCCTCCAGGAAAAATATTTTGAAGATAGCTGGGTACAGTAGTTTGAATCTCATGCCTGCGTCTTGACATTCCCTGAATAATGGGATACATTTACTCCTCTTCTGCCTGATGTACAATGAGTAGTCATTGTCCACAAACACTGCTGTCTACCACTTTTAGTATTTTGTCCTTCTGCAACAGTTTTGTCAGAATCAACTGCTTCTGCTGGTAAGATTGCATCTTTACTATTAAAGTTCTAGGTTGTTTTCTCATAACCAGGTTTGGAGCATACACATGGTGTGCCCTTTCAATTAATTCCTGTTGTGGAATACCAGTCCAGTTGCTTATTTATGCTTTCATAAAATTTATACAGTCTATTCCTTCCAACTTCTTGGGTACAGCAGACAATCTCAGGTTTTCCCTATGTACTCTGTCTTTTAATTCTATTATTTTTTTGAAACATCTCTTTTTGTGCAGTCTCATATTCCCCCTTTTCTTCACTTTGATCTCTGAGTTCTGCAGATTTATCACCTTATCTGAATATCTGTTTAAAGCTTCTTCCATTTTTTTCCAGCCTTTTATTGTTTGAGTTGATATACTCCATCAGTGTTTCATTTATTTTAATCAGGTCTGGGTGCATTTGCCTTATACTTTCCCCTAAGTGACTGGAACTCATGTCTGGAGTTTGCATTGCTTTTTGCTGAGCAGTTAAAGTACTTTTCCCAGTGTTTTTTTTTTGTCAACTTTTGTAGCTGATTTTCCTTCAGGTCCTCAATATTTCTCTTTTTGCTGACATCCAGGCACTTCCCTTACTAGCCAGTTACTGAAATTTACCCAGAAATCTAGGCTCACTGGCGTTCTCTGCTAAGTTTCTGTTTTCACACTGGGAGAGGTAGAATTAAGCTGTTAAGCTTCATCCAAAACACTGCAAACATACTTTTGCAGAGGGTACAGTGGGGATAAGGAAATATACCCATATCCCCACTGTAGTGAGATCTCAGAGTTAGTATATATAAGTAGTGAGGGTGTGGGGGGTTGCCCCCCTGGAAAAGCGTGTTTGAAGTGTTTTTTGTGTTTTATTTGTAGTTTGGTGGACCGCTGTTCACGAAAGTGCACTTTCTGTTAAGTGCACTATCACTGAAATGTGTTCATATTTCTGCTCTTCAAAAAAACGTGTATTTGCAGAACAGAAGTAGACCCATAAATATATATATATATATATATATATATATATATATATATATATATATATATATATATATATATATATTTGGATATTTGGGAGTAGGAGGGATAAGGGTTGTATTATATATAGAATTTGAGGAAGGATAACCATTTTAATTAATCATATCTAAGTAAGTGGTTTTAGCAATTTTCCCATTGTATTTATGTAATTTTTACATTTTATTAATATTATAATTAAAATGCAATATTTTAGTCTTATTCTCATTAAAACGGAGTCCCGATTTCTTCCGGAATATTTCTATTCCTTGGAATACTGCAATAAGAGAAGAATTGCAATCAGTCAAAGTTAATAGGATGTCATCTGCAAATAATCATATTTTGGGGATTAAATCATTATTTGTTAGCACACATTTGATATTTTTATTTGATCTTATATAATTTGCAAAAGGTTCCATAGCTAGAGTTTCTGAGGAAACTTTCAGTATTTCTCTCAGAAGTGCAGAGTGCATGTGTAGTGTTAGACAGTAAGGGATGTTTCGTTCAGTTGAACAGCAAATTAATCACGTCTGACTTTGGTATTGTTACTGTGCTTTATTTTCTTCTTCTGACAAGAAAATCTTGCAGAACATGGATTTCTTTCAACATTTATACATCATTTACTATGTGTATGGCTCTGGTCTATGTGTTTTTAAGATATGATCATGATTTTAATGCAAATTAAGTTATTTGAATGTACTATGGAGATTTTAATCTCTCTAACAAGAAAATATAGTTTAAATTGCCATTAAGCATTATTCTATGGCAGTTTAACATGGTTAGAATGTTTTTAGCTAACTTTTAACATTGGTTTGGCATACTGGTTGTATCAGTATTTGGACTTTGTGTTCTAGAACTTCTTCAACTTCTGTCAGATATAAAATAATTCTGAACTCATGTCATAGTTTTTTTGTGATAATGGCACAGTTTGGCAGAGTTTAGTTGTGTGGGGACATACTTATTACTAGAAACTTTAAATGATTACTGTAATACATAATCCAGTATTGTAACCTTATTATTCTGGCTGATGTTCTCGCACTGGACTTGATGGATCCTAACTCTGGTAAAAAAAATGTATATAAAACTACAACTCATTCTATGGTTGGTGATATTGTTGGGGCCACTGCTTAGCCTGCTGACCACTTACCTTTTGTTCCATCTCACTACAGTGTAGCTTTGCAGGCCACTATGAAACAGAGTTTAGACAAATACTCCAAAGCTGTTCAATACCTAGCATAGGTATGGGAGAACAAAACCCTTTAGGTGCAGTAGTAGTCTGGGTAAGAGACCCCATGCCAGACATAATACTCTGTCCCCAGATATTTTATCTAGTAGTGAAGTTCACAAGAAAAAGAAATAGAAGCTTTGTCATACAGATGATAATAAGTATATAACTGTGTATAATGCTGATGAGTTTTCCGTAGCTAAGAGTGTTCTGCAGACAGCTAATTCTGGTGGTTGTGTTCCCATATCTGACTCTAGTGTTAGTTTGGCTAGAGACCTTTCTGTTGTTGTACTGAGTGATGAGAGGACAATAGTGATTTCCTAGCTGACACTGAGTCCAGTCACTCTGACTCTTTGGAAGGTGAAAGTGAGCTTAAGTCCAAACAAGTGTTCACTTTTTCTGAGATGATTACTAGATTTAGAGATATTTTTCTTGGGAACAGTTGAGAGCTACCCTAGAGATGGCATAGTATATGAACTTACAGAAGACAATGTGTCCAATTCTGTGGTTATCCCCATTCTCTTAACAGCTTTGGAAGATGTTTATAAAGCTGCCTGCAGGACACCAATATCTATTCCAGAAGTCAGTAAAAAGGCTCAGAAAAAATATAGGGACTCCTAGGATATGACAAGTCTCTTTACTCAATTGACTGCTGACCCAGCTAAGGTCTGCCATTTGCCTGGCTTCATCTAATCCAAAGCCCCCAATAAAGAGAGAAAATGGTTAGATCTTCAGGGCAATAGGATGTCTCTTTCTAGTAAACTACCCTTCAAAATGTTAAATTATCAAGGCTGTATGTTGAAATTTACTTGAGAGTGTGTATGGTGTGGATGATATTTCTGAATCCTTACCTGCAGAGAAAAAGTCTTATATGAATAAAATGGTTTCTAATTTGACTCAGGTTTCAAAACATGCTTCGAGAGGTGTGCTTGAATGTGCAGATGCAGTCTCAAGAAATGTTGCTTCTTGTGTTATATTAAGGCAGTATGCTTAGTTATGTAATCACAACTTATCTGCATTGGTGGCTCAGTGGTAGAATTCTTGTCTGCCATGCAGGTAGCCTGGGTTAATTTCCTAATCAATACAATAACATTTGGGTGGTGCAATAGTACAGCTGTTAATGTTGTCACCTCACAGCAAGCGGTTCTCTGGTTTGATTCTCAGCTGGAGTGAGTTCTGTGCGGAGTCTGCATGTTCTCCATGTGTTCGCTTGGGTTTCCACCAGGTACTCAGATTTTCTCCCGCATTCCAAAGACTTGCATCTGGAGAGTTTCTCCCCAGGCCTCTGATGAAAATAGGCCCTGTCCTAGTCAGACTTTCCCAGTCAATAAATAAATAAATAAATAAATAAATAAAATAAAAAACTTCTCTGTCAATTTAAAAAGCCAAAATTCTGAATGAACCTTTACGTTCTGAATTGCTGTTTGGGCTCTCTGTTAATCAGATTCTCAAACAGTGGGATGATAGAGGCAAATTAATACATGGTGCATCTTGGATGTTTCATGTACCCAAGTTGTCCCCAACCAAGCTGTCTTCCTCTAACGACTTTTGAAAGGTATAAAAACAAAATATGGACATGGGAAAGAAAGAGAGATCTGTTATAGTGCAATATTTATGCAAAGGAGAAACCCAAATTAATCAACACAAAAAAGCAGACTCAAAGATATTCAAAGAGAAATACAGGCAAATGCATCCAGATATGGAAAATTTCACAATAAAAAAATAAGATCAAAGAGAGGGAATGAAGAACAGATTAGTAAAGTAGAAGGTAAAGAATAAAAGCTGAAGTTATGCAATACCTACAAAGTGAAGGATTTAGTGTAGAAAGTGCATGATGGAACAACAAGTTCCCAAAAATAAGGAGAAACAGGAGGAGCAGGAGACATCTAAAGAAGAAATATGCACATGAGAAAGAAATAGAGATTTTTAATATGGTGTAATATTTATGCAAAGCAGAAAGCAAAACTAATCAATACAAAATAGCAGCACCAAAGATATTTGAAGAGAAATATGAGCAAAGGCATCCAGACATGGAAAATTTTACAATACAAAAACAAGAAAACAAAGAGGAAAAGTAGAAAAGAGGATTAGTAATGGAGAGGTTACAGAAATAGAAATTGAGGATATGGATTACCTGAGAAGTGAAGGATTTGATGTAGAAAATCTAACTCTGATAACATCACAGCAGGATAGAGCAATGGATCCCCAGATTAAGGAGAAACCAGTGGAAAGAGAAACATCAGTTGCCATATGAAGATCCTTTGGAGGCTTCCACTGGAAACCAGTACAAATGTTCAGTTGGTGTTGCACAGCAAGGGAAGGAACAGCAACCTGTGGCAACTCTGATGCAGTTAATGGTGTGGGGTGATAGGCCAATGAGTTCCCATGTGAAACAGCAGCAGATGACACAGGATGAAATTGAAGATAATGTGGCACATGAAGATGCTGTGGAACTTTCTATAGAATGCCTGCAGGAAATGGAGAACAAAGAATGTGCCCTCCGTTTAGAAGAAAATGATTTAAGGGAAGAGTTGCTTGATTTAATAGAGATGGATAGACATATTAAGATCAATAAAAGAAATAGACTATAGAAAGTCAACAAAACTGAAAAAGTTAGAAGTTTGTAAAACAAATGAACCCAATAATTAGGACTGTCCATAGATATTCATGTCATATAAGAGAAGTAAATAGGCTATACTACTGTGCAGCTAAATTAATAACAGATAAAGCCTTACCACAAAAACACAGGATAGTAAGGGAAAGTAAGTAGATAAACTGAATGCCATCATGGAGGTATGAAATGGAGAAAATTATAAAACAATTAAGACAAGAGGTGTCACTGTTAGAAGAGTATAGAAGAGGGAACAGATCAACAAAATACTCAGAAAAATAGACTTGATAAAAGCAATGCACAGTATTGGAACACATCAGGATCTATTGTCGCAAATAATAAACTAAAAATATCAGCACAGGCAGAAAAACTTAAAAGATATGCAGATAAATATAAAGGAAAATACAAAATAAGCAATTTTTTGCTGACCCAAAAAAAGTTTTGTAGAAAATTTGGAAACAAGGCAAAAGGAATTGAAATACCACCCAAAAAAGAAGAAATAGATACATTTTGGAGAAATATCTATGCAGATCCTATGGGACATAATAAAGACGCTAAATGGATAGAAGAAGTAAAAGAAAGAATAAGAAGTTCAAATGTACAAGATATGAAATGGAATGAAGTAACGGCCAGAGAGATTGAAACAAAGTTAAAAAAAGGCCTAACTGGAAAACCCCAGGCCCAAATGCAATACCTAACTTCTGGCTAAAAGTATTACATCTTTACATGAATATTTAGCCATGAGAAAGAACTATTTGTATGCAAACCCTGAACAGACACCAGCCTGGTTAACAACAGGAAAATCAATACTCCTACTTAAGAGAAAACCTACAAGCTATCCTTAAAACTATAGACCAATAACATGCCTTCCAACAACTTATAAACTCTACACTGGAATTGATGCTGAAAGAGTTTATAGTCAGAAGAAAATTTAATCATAGCAATAGAACAAAAGGGTAACAAAAGAAAGTCATATGGAACAAAGGATCATTTGTTGTTAAATAAAGTCATAATGGAGAACTGTAAAAGAGGAGGAGTCTAAGTATGGCATGGACAGACCACACAAAAACATTTGACAGTATCTCACATTGATGGATAAAACAGTACTTAAAAATGTATAAGATATACCATGCACTGATCAATTACATTACAGGCAGCATGAAAAGGTGGCAAACCACTTTCCAGTTAAGCCATGATCAAGGACAAATTATTATTCTAGTGATATAAATTCAATAGGGGATATTCCAGGGTCACTCTCTGTCACCGCTGTTCTTTTGGCTTGACTGTAACCCATTAAGCTGTCTACTTAACAGATTAGGTCATGGCTACAATTTGGCTCCCAAAAAACAACAAAGTGTAAAGACTTCTCATCTTTTTTTTGTAGATTATTTAAAACTGTATAGTTCATAAGATGAGGAATTGAAAGCAAACTGCAAGTGGTGAAAACTTTTTCAGATAACATAAGAATATCATTTGATCTTCATAAATGTGCAAAATCAACCTTTAAAGCAGGAAAGCTGCAGCACCATGAAAACATCAGTTTGTAACAGGAATGTGATATTAATGATCTTGAGTAAGAGGGAATGTAAAAATATCTGAGAATTGATGAAGGATCAACAATAAAACATGAAAGAAATGGGAATAAAACTTAGTAAGGAACATTTTAGAAGACTAAAATTAATACTAAAAACAGCACTGACATCAGTGTATACCAAGACTACATATTCCCCATTCCGAAGGATGTATGAGCCTCCTCAAAATTGATTACATCTATAGATCTGCAATTGTGGTACTGCATACATATCTGCTGACCTCATAAGACCCAAACATAGTGAAAGTTTAGCAGAAGCATATCAGCATCAAGCGGAAATGGAAGTCAAAACAGAAGTCGATAAAAATTAGACAGCAACTGAATGTGCCAAAAAATAACAAAAAAAAGAGAAAAGGTGAAGGTTCTGATGAGAAGGCAAAAAATGTGAAAAATGGATAAATACAGTTGCAAGTATAGAAAACTCTTGAAACAACCTCATGTTGATCAGGAACAAACACAGGAATGGTTAAGGAGAAGTGAATTTAAACCAAAAGATGAAAGGTTAATATTGGCAGCCCAGGATAGTGGACTACATACACACTGGTTTACAAAGTCAATTCAACATGTGAGAGAAACAGACAAATGTAGGTGCTGTAAAACAGAACTGGAAACAGTCACACATGTTGTTGCTGGTTGTGATATACTAATGGCAGAAGGAATGTATACTGAATGGCATAATAAAGTGGCAAGAATGTTGCACTGGGGATGGTGCAAAAATTATAATATTGAAGTAGCACAAAGTATTGTAGAAAATGATGAAGTCTGTATCACAAATGGTATCACCCATTACCAACAGCTCAAAAAAGAGATGCGAGAAAACCAGATATAGTAGTCCAAGAAAAGAAGACAAAATTAGCATTGTTCACTGAAATTGCTACACCCAGTAACTATAGTGTATTACCTATAGGGAGACACAAAGTCTTAAAATACCAGGATTTGCAGGCAGAAATGAGGGCAATGTGGAAGAAGGATATCCATAAAGTTCCAACAGTAGAAGGAGCAACGAGTCTTATTAAAAAAACTTTACAATCGTACTTAGATATGTTACTGATAATGTAACTCCATCATACCTCCCAACCATACCGAATTACTCGGTACTGAGTTTTGGGGTCCAAATGAAGGGGTGCCACGATTCCCGAGTGGCACCCCTTCATTTCCGATTTTTTTTTTTTTTTTTTTTTCGCTGTCGGAGCTGACGTCATCACGTGCACAATGATGTCAGCTCCGTCAGGGCTACCAGCCAGTCGGAATTGAGCTCAAGGAGCTCGGAAGCAAATGATAATGGATGGATTATCAGCAGCAGCACTGTTCGTGGGAATGGGGAATCCTCAAGTAAGAAATGATAACAGACGGACTCAAGTAAGGAACAAGGGTGTGTGTGTGTGTGTGTGTGTGTGTGTGTGTGTGTGTGTGTGTGTGTGTGTGTGTGAAAATGCCTCCATTTAATACACCTGGTAGCTAGAGGTATTCAGGCACAAACCCTGTACCTTCAGTACAGGGTAAAAAGAGCCTAAAGTCCCTAGCTACCACCATCTGTGAGCTTTGTCCAGATTTTTTGTGCTAAGAGTTAAGATCTATGGTGAGAAGTGAGAACAGAATTTGTATTCCTCCATTATTGGCTTTGTTGTTTGTCCAGGTTTTTTCTGCTAAGAGTTGAGAGCTATGACTGTCATGGTAGCAGTTGCAGTTGTAGGTAAAAGCCAAAGAGCAGACATGGTTCTTCTTCTATGTCTGAGGTTGTGTTGGTGTTTGGAGAAAAGATCACATCTGTCAGGGCATTTTATGTTTCTTTTTCTTTAGTCAGCTTTTCCAGAATTTTGATTAGGCTTGGTAGTGATCAGAAAAGCTTGGATTGTGATGTGAGAGATATTGCATGGGATTCTGGAAATGGGATAACTACTTTCATTTTCCATTTGGATGGTATTTTCACTTGTTGTAATGGCAGACTGTACACATATCCTTAAGAAGTAATAAGTAACATGTGCAGCACTTCTTTTCCCAGAATTCTAACCCATCAGAGTCAGGGCAGCTGTTATTAGGCCCATACTTGCTTCTTGGTGATTTTTTTTTCTTTGAAGTGAAAATAGAATACCCTTCTTTCATTAAGAGTGGGAACAGCAATGGGATGAGTGAATGCAGTATTGAGTGTAGAAGATGATTTTTCACTGTAGTGCTAAATTCCTTTGCAAATGCTGCTGCTAAAGCTAAGGGGTCAGTTAATGGACTTTTAGTATAATTAATAGATGTTACTGATATGTAAATTGCATGACCAGTAGGCTTAATAATCTCCTTTAAAAGGCTTTAAAAATGCCAGCCATGGAATATTTTTTTAAATATGTAAAATAAAACTGTATCTTGTCTCATTGCTTTTTTACATGGTTTCTGTGAATCAGACTATATCTCTGTGTTTTGTGTGTCAGATTTCTTCACAAAGGCCCATAAGGAATCACTAAATCTAGGTAATTATTTTAGTTCACCTGTAAGAAGTGACAACTGAATTTGTATTCCCCCATTATTGGATTTGTCCAGGTTTGTCCAGGAGAGCTATGATGAAAAGTGAGAACTGAATTCACTAAATGATAGCCATTAAATTTCAGTCTTCATATTTTTCAGGAAACTGCTGATTTGGCATAGTGGTATGTTGCTCTGATTGTAGTGCATAGGGTCCTGGGTTCAAGAATTGCCAGTGAAAAGCATGGTGGTAACATAACATTTTATTCTAGCAACTTTCCAAAATTATACAGGCAATGTTTAAAATGTGTCCCCCTGGTTTCCCATTATTGGCTTTGTCCAGGATTTTTGTGCTAAGAGGTTGAGAGCTATGGTGAGAAGTGAAAACTGAATTCACTAAATGATAGCCATTAAGTTTCAGTCTTCCTATTTTTCAGGAAACTGCTGATATGGCATAGTGGTATGTTGCTCTGACTGTAGTACATAGGGTCCTGGGTTCAAGACTTGCCAGTGAAATACATGGTGGTAACACAACATTTTATTCTAGCAACTTTCCAAAATTATACAAGCAATGTTTAAAATGTGTCCCTGGTTTTTGACCTTTTGTGCCCCCAAAAAAACTGAAATTGAAAATAAGTGCAAGACGCTGTGCAAGATGCCTATGACTTACACTACTGTCTGTCATTCTATTTATAGTGTGGGTGTAGAAGTACACTTTTATGATGGAAATGTTCCAAATTGGGCAGTTTTGTCATTATTGGTTCATGCATTTTGTTTCATTGCCTACAGTACAGCCTACTGGAAAAATGTTCAAACAGTAAATTTAAAATGCGCTCTGTCTAACAAGCGTGCTGTATTATACAAGGAATATAACTTAATAAAGTCAGGAAGGTGTATCAAAGAAAAGAACACATGTATGTTTCTTGTTTTGTGTGCAAGGGGCCAATGATTTGAAAACAGCCCAAAGGTAATCTTTATCCACCACTGACCAGATGCATTTTCTTTGGATGTGGTGTGGCTTTCAATGCTGTTTCAATGAATGTGAGTTTCAAGGGCAGAGAAATTTTAATGCCAAGTCTATTTTCATGGTGAGACAGTATTGCTTTGTTTACAGATGTCTGTTAGTGTTTCTGCATTGTTGTGCTGCAAAATGTAAAAATAAAATCCAAATAATCATTGTAGAAGTAAAGTAGTATGCACACATTAGTGTTTATGGTAAATGAGGTGAAATATCCAGGTAATGGAACATTGGAATGGGTGCAGGGGAACTCTGGTGCCATATTTTGGTTGTCTGTTCTTCAGTTTGCGTTTGAAAGTTGGTATCCCACAATTCCATTGGAGTGGGTGGGGTTACATAATTATGTATGCAAATTAGCATACAGACTTGTACCTATTTTTCATGGGCCTTGTCCAGATTTTTGATGTTTCCAGGTTGAGAGGTATGAACTCCATATGAATTGCAGAAGGAGGCATTACTGGGCACATTGGGGTGCTGCAAAGAGCACTTTTGGCTAACATCAAAGACTGAAACAATACTAACTTCATGAACTTTAATCATACTTTGACTTAGAAGTGGGGTCCATTCCCATCATGGTATTAGAAATTCAAAAGACTTGGAGAAATTAAAAAAAGGGAGAAAAATATTATATTCATCAAGTATACCAAGAACTAAGCCAACACAGAAATGGAGAAAGAAGATTCTGCTGATAGGGATTATTGCAATTAAGAATACAGAGAATAAGCAAGAGGGGGCTGGAATTTACTGAAGAAAGATGGCAAAAGAACTAAGGTACTGGGAAGAAATAATTAGAGATAGATAGGTAATATAATGGGAACAGGCCAAGAAGACATTTAGACTGCAGGATAGACACTGTCTTCTCTATCAGGGATTCATACACAGATAAAGGTAAAGGGACAGTTTGAGTTTTTAGTTGGATCTAGAACAGAAACTGCTGTTAAAAAGGGATAATTATTTGGGGATATGAAAGACTGCATGATAACTATTGGAATCAATCAGAGGAGGTCAGAAAAGATTGGGAAGAGAGATTAGATAAACACTTTACAAAGAAACAATGGGAGGGCATAAGTATGGCTCCCAAGTATGCAACAAAGTCCAGAAGGTATCAGATTTTTGCTTGGAAATGTTTGCATAAGTATTTTATACCCCTCAAATACCAAATCTTGGAGCTATGATGAGAAAGAAAGAGGTAAGTGGATATGTGTTTTTTGGGAGTGTAATGAGCTGGTATATTTATAAAAATCCTTACAGAGTACTCTGTCAGAAATATCTGTGGAGCAAGTGGCTGTAAACAAGGGAATGGTTCTTTAGAAATGGGACAAAGGATCTGAATTTCTTAGACATAGCAAGGATTAATAAGTTTAATTATGATGGCTGCCAAAAAAAGCAATTACTATAAAATAGAAAGCAAAATTTAAACCATCTGTATATTAAACTACTGAATATTTTAAAAGAGACAAAAGATTTTGAAGAGAAATCCTTAGAAAAGAGAAGGAGCAAATAAAATATATAGAATAGAAATAAAAAACATTGTGGAATCAATTCATGCAGAATAATGTTCAGGAGGAGTAGTGAGGTTTAAGGGAAGACAGGAATTGAATGATTTATATAATGTGTATCAGAATGACAGGTCTTATTAAAGGAAGAAAACTTGCAATGTATAACATCTGTAAATGGAAAAAATGTTAATACAGTTTGTTTTCTTTTTTATATGTGTGCCTATATCTTAAATGATATTTTTAATAAAGATGTTTAAAGAAAACATAAATATTGCTGTAAATCACATTAATATCAATGACAACAAACAAATAGTCAAAAGTAGCACCATTTAGACTCGGAAAAATATCTGCTAATATCAAGCAGTTAATGCAGAGATTTAAGCCTCTGAGATCCTTTCTGTACCTAAGGTGCAGGGCTTGATGATTTTTCCCTCCATTTGCCTACTATTTGACTCTAAGAAAGTCATTTATTCTGACAGTGTTCCTGGGTGTCCCGTCAACTTAGCTGGTTAACAGATATAAAAAAATCCAATATTTTTTATCAAGAAAATTAGATTAATGTGCATTCTGTATTAAGCTTGCACTGTAGGTGAAGGTGAGTGGAAGGTTCACTCCTCCCATTTATATTGTTATTGAATAGCACTGAGTGTTTTGCTGAGATTGGGTGACAATGGTCTAAGTGAGTTTGTTCTTTGTCTTGTTGTGCAATACTGGAGCTAGTGTACTTGTAGTTGTAGGGTGCTTAGATGAAGAGGGGCATCCCTGCAAAAAAATGCTTCTTTTGTGCGATATACTTTCATTTTTAATATAAAAATTTGATGGTTTGCATCTGATACATTGAACTGTGATGTTAAGTTAAAATTGACGATTCATTATAAAAGCACAGCTACAGTATCTGTAAAATAACCTATAGTCTGCTTGAAAAGGGCATTCAGGACATAATCAAGACATGATCACATAGCTATGGTAAACACTACTCTCTGTAAACCTCCTTTTCCTACAAAATAATAGGACCTGAGATGATGTCATTTTCAAACACATAGTTCTGTGACAAAATATCAAAAAGTTTTAATTCCAGGATAAATTCATCACCTAGGTCCTCCTGCACCTATGGAACAAGGCTGCTTACACAGTAGATAGTGCAAAGCCAAATCAAAATTCAAGCTTCTGTTAGATGAATGAATGGGATCCCATAAATTCAACCCAGGAGTCACTAGTTACAACATCTAGCTATACCGCACTTAACATTGTCATATTTCATCTTACCCATTCCTTCTCTGCTTCTCTGATCCTCTCAAATTCTCACTATTCCCTTCTCCTTAGCATTAGCTAAGTTGAAAATGTGATTTCTATATCTCCCATATTATCTCTTTTATCTACTATAATCTTCTGAACTGTTAGTTCACTGTCATGGGTCTTTCTTCTATAGCATCTTTGATTAGGCATACAGTGGATGACAGTACTGTTGACTTAGTATAAATCTATGAGCCTATTAACCTAAATTAATATTAATTTAAGAAATGAAGAGGAACAATTAAAATATATTATTGTTCCATGATTAATTCCAGTGGTATGGAATAATCACAACATATTCATAAAATATCAGATTTCAAATAAATGTATTTCTAACATTCTTCATTTTTGAAAATTCTTACACAGGCATTAAAATGGGTATATATTTCTGATTAAATGAGTATCTCATATGGAATAAGACAAGTTTGCCTAATGTAACCTCATCTGAATGCAACTGGAATTAAACATTTATTTCAAAGAAATAGAAGGGAAATCAAATAAAGGGTGCTAGATTAAAAACTAATCAGAAAAATGTTTCTTTATTTGGACATAAATTGGAAGTAATGCCTTTTATGTGCCTGAAATATATCACCATGTTATCTTATAAATGTGCACACTCAAAAATGACTTCTTGTACTATTGCTGTTAGTAAAATAAATGTATTTAAGTTGTTAAAGAGTTACAAATAATAAAATAATTAACTGCAGAACCCTGGAATTGCACATTAGTTGGCACACATTATACTTTCAGTCACTAATCTATTAACTGTTTGCCTGTGATCCATTTAGGTACATCACTGTGAGATATCATTTGTAATGTTAACGATTTTAAAATTGTAAATGGTGTGTTTTTGTGTAAAATGAAATTAAAGAGAATATAGCAAAATATACCTTGTTATGAATTTGTTGTTATTGACTTAATACATACTTTGACTGCTCACTCAACACAGGACAGAGAAGCACACTTTTGTGATATGCAGTTACCCCTGTTAATGTTGAGAAGAAATGAGTGCTATGTTTCCTTCCCAGGCACACAGGAAACTCCACAACTGTATCTGAAATAATAAACATGATGCCTAGGTGAATCTCTTTCTGTCTGTCCAGTGACACCATTTTTACTGATCATAGCAGCAACTACAAAATTTGAAAATTGTCCTGTTTGTGTGAGCTGTTTGTCAGAAACATACACCATATTCTGTGTTTCATCATCACCTTTTAGTTATGCAAATTAAAATGAGGGCAGAATAAATATATTCTGGAAAACAGCTTCAGGATTACAAAATTTTATTTAGCAATAGACTGTTCAAAGCTACTATAACACACACTAGTAGTCTATTACATGTCTTAAGCATAAAACTTTTCTAATTTAAAGCATATGATCTTGCTATCTGTCCTGCCTGATAGATCTTTATATTGCAGTGCATGTGGTCAATTAATTGTGTCTCTTCCATTATAGTTTCAAGTCTGCTTGAAATATCAACATTTCTTTCATCATCCGGTAAGTCTGAAATATCTTGAACTAAATTATGATATAAAGCAGTATTACATGGTCACCAACTAGCAATAGCATATTTGCTTTTATCAGAATAAATGAACTCAGTTTTATTTAATCGATTTTGTAGCATTAATTAAGAGTTTATGTTACAGACTCTCCATATTTGCTTAATGTCTGACTCTATACATATTTATACATATCTTAACTTAGCATGCAAACTAACATCAACTTAATGATAAAACTGCATTTCTAATTTGGGCTGTCTGGCTGAGCATTAGGCATAATAAGTGATATTTTGAGTTTCAGGAACAGGCAAGCTAGGATGCAATCACTGATGTAATACCTGTGTAGCTATGGTAGATGTTCATCATTCTCACTGCTGCATATAAGCTACATGAGTTGCTTCTTTGTCCAGGAAACAGTAACTGGTCAGCTTCACAAAAGTTCTGCCCCCCCCCCCCCACACACACACACACACACACACACACACACCTTCACTCTGACTGTTGATTGGATAACCACAAGGAGGGAAATCAGGAGACAGAGTAAAGATTTCTTCAGTATGTTCTGGTTGCCTCAAGGGGACGCATCTAAGAGGCTTCACAGGAGCAGCAATTGGCAAAGAGCTTTGTTTCTGGGGATAAGTCATCCTTGGGGCAACATTTCGCACAGAATCTGTTGCCTTTTTAATAAAATACTACTTAAATTTATTTTCTGACTAAAAACTGTATTTTCCTTTTGAGAAACCCAGAATTTTTTAACAATATCGAAGTTTCCTGTCGGGCCTGGTATTTTTAGCTATTAGTGTTTTTAACTAACTGGGGACAAATTTGAGAAAAATATGTACCTCTTGTGTAAACTTTATATTTTGTGACTAAAAGTTTTACTTTGGGAAGGACAGGAATGTGTTTTATTTGTGTAGCACTTCTGTTCACTTCATGACAATCTACCTGCCATTTTCTTTTTTCTGTCAGTGTATTTAAAACTTTAAAAGGAGTTATGACAGGGAATTTGTGTGTTGCTTGTGCTTTTCTTTGTGAAGGGGCTGGGATAAGAAGTGTGAGTGTAAGTGTGATACTTGTGGATACTCTGTGACAACTTATCTTCTTTCTGACTCATTCCAGCAATGCTTACCACTTCTGGCATTTCCTCCTCAGCTACAGCATGGATACTTACTCCTGTCCTGCTGGTTCCACACCTGCTGTGCTTAGAAAGAAAATGTAATTAACAAGGTGGCCTTGCTAGTGTCACTGATAGTGGGTGAATCTGTAATGGTGATAGGTTATTCCTCAGACTTACCTCTTCATCTTCCTCTGGTGTAGTCATTTTGGCCACTAGAATTGGTATTCCAGTGACTGATCCAGGCATGGGCAAACCTTCTTATCTAGGTGTGAGAGACACTCTGAGAGATTTTGCATGGGGTGACCAAGGCAAAAGATCATTTGATTGGTTAGATGTCTTTCCTTTCTTCCTTCCTTCCTTCGAGTCAGTCTTCTTCCACAAGGATTCCTGTAAAGAAGAAACAAAATATTAAACATTCTTTACCATAAAAAAGTCATAACAGTTAATAAAGATGATGTTCTTATCTAAGCCAGACATACTGTACAGGCTGTGAATCCTAGTGTCCAAAACCCATTGCAGGTGGACATCTACTTTAAAGGAATTCCTGAGGAAACAAGGTCAGATGATTCTGATGATGACAGAGATAGTGTTTCTTCTCTTACAGATTCACAAGCCCAACTCTCGGGTTGTGAGGAAAATATTTATTCTCACTCTCTTGTAGAGGAATTTTCTCATAATCAGACTGTAGCTGGTATGAATGAGGTAATTTATGGGAACAAACAGATATTCCCCCTGAACTGTGGAGTCATTATATGTAAAAATGGATATTCCTCATTCCCCACTATCCCTTCTATACTGCCAGCCATATGTGGAATTCTGCCTGTAATCATCCTAATATCCAGATGTCAGTCCTGAAAAAGGTATTTAAAATGTATAAAGTGCCCCAGATTAATAAATGTATTTTCTCTCATCTTTGCTCAGATCCAGCAGCCATATCATCTCCTTTACCTGCTGAAAATAGATTGATCCTAAACACTAATCTTTCTCCTGGTGACAAAGAAGGGAAGCTTTTGGAACAATTAGATAAGAGAATATTTTCTTCTTCTAATTTAGCTTTTAGAATTCTCAGTTATCAGCCATACATGTAGACGTTCATGCCTTGTTATATGGGCAGTCTGAGGGAATTTTCTACCACACTTCCCAGAAAATGTTCTTTTTTATTCCAATTGTTTTACCAAGTCCCAGGTATCCCAACATGCTATGAAAAGTATGTATGACTAAAGAGATACTGTGACTAGGACCAATGCTACTGCTATTGCTGTTGTGTTGACAAGACGTGCTTGTGTACGTAACCAAAAGTTTACTGATGAGGCAAACTCTGAAATTTTAGATTCTGCTTTAGAAAAGGAGGCATTGTTTGGCACTTCTGCTAACCAGGTTCCCAAACAATTTGATGAAAAAGGGAAACTGATTCAGGGATTATCCATGATTTTTCATGTCCCTGATATAAATGTTTTAAATTGTTCTCATTCCATAAAAAGCTAAATAAGCAAATTCAGTCATATTCTGGCAAACTAGGAACAGGAAAAGGGATGGCAGAAGGGAAATAGCAAAAAGAAACAGAGGTCCTTTCATAAAAGAGACAAACCAACAGTGCTGAATAACAAAGGCAGCATTCTCTTCCCACTTCCCTTTGGTCAATATCTCTCCAAACCTGTCCCAGAAACTAGTTCTGAACATTTCCATTTGGCAAAAGATTGTCTCAAACTTGTGGGTGTTAAAAGTGGCACAGGGGAGTCACATATGGCACTGGATACAAAAACCTCCTTTCAGGAGAATTCCTTCCCACAATTTTGACCAAACATAAGATTTTTCTCAGGTTCTTCAGTCTTTACACACCCTAGGAGTGCCTGTAAGTGAAAGTGGCAAAGGCTTCTATTCCAGAAGGTTTCTGGTATAAAAGAAAGAGATCTATTAGAGACCAGTGCTAGATCTTTCATTTCTAAACTTATAAGTACCCAAATTCAAATTGTTGACCATGCAGAAACTGTTATCCCTCATCCCTCCTATGAGTTACATGGTAACACTAATCTTAAGGGATGTTTATTAATACATTACAAAAGCCACAGGTTTAAGGGCATGTCCAAGGTTCTCTTTATCTGGGTCACATTATCTCTTCTCTGTATCACCTTTGGATTACCTTAGCCAGACATGCACTGCAGGCTTCAAAGGTGTTAACAAAATGTCTAACCCAGTCATAGCTCATTGCAGACTGAAAAGCGTTCACATGTTTTCTTATTTAGATGACTTATCTTTGCAATGTGTTTTACTTGGATTATGCCTCTTTTAACCAATCTGGGCTTCAAGTTAAATGTTACAAAATCATCTTTGATTCCATCAAAGGATTGTGTTTCTTAGTTGCCTTCTATATACTTCTCTTCAAAAGATAAACTCTCACAAATGGAAGTTAAATTAGTGGATCTTCCAGAAACTGATTCAGTTTTGGGGAACATCTCAAAAACATCTGTTTGCCTCCTTTCAAAACAGACAACTAAACTGATTCTTCACCATGGCTTCCTGCGACAAGCTTGGAAAAGTGATGCATTTTCATTTCTGTGGATGGGAGTGTTGTTTTATGCTTTTTCTCCCTGTCCACTAATACCCAGGGTTATTTTGAAGATTCAGAATGACTACCTAGAAATCATTGTGAAGACTTCTTTTGGCCCCGGCAACATTGGTTCTCCCTTCCTATGGAACTGGCCAAGGGCAATTACCACAAACTTCCTCACAGACAGAATCTACTCGTACAAAACAGGGGAAGTTTTATACACCCCAGTCTCAGTCAACTTCAGCTGACTGCCAGGATGATTCAGTTTTAATATTTTTAGGCATTTATTTCATGAGGATGTACATCAGGTATTAAAGGAGGCAAGAAAACCTGCTACTAGAAAATCCTAAATTGGTAAGTGGAAGTGATTTTCTAGTTGGAGCCTAGCCAATAACCAGGGGCCCATCAGGGATTTTGTACCACTGATGCTCAAATATTTGTGTGAGTTATTGTCCTCTGGTCTCTTTTATTCCTCCACAAAAGTTCATTTTTCGGCCATTTCAGCATGAATAGCCATGGATCCTCCTCTTTCTTCTCTGTGGTAAAACAGCTAATCAAAGGAGTCTTTCACCTGAGACCTCCTCATAAGGAGGTTGCTCCTCCTTAGGATCTCAACTTTCTGCTAGAAAAGTTGACTCTGTCTTCTCTTGAGCCTGCCCATCAAGTTGATTTAAGGTTCTTGACTTGGAAAACTGTACTCATCATTGCTCTGACATCTGAAAGAAGAGTATGTGAGTTACAAGCTCTCATGGTGGTTGAACCTTACCTCATATTCCATACAGACAGGTTCACATTAACAACAAACTCATATTTATACCATAAGTGGTTTCAGAGTTTGCCATCCATCTCCCAGTTTTCTACACAGAATGTAAAAGCAAGGGAGAAAGGATTCTGCATACTTTCGTTGTGCATAGGCAGGTTAGGCGCTATCTTGACAGTCCTTTAGAAAAGCTGATCAGCTATTTATTTCTTATCATGAGATGAAAGAGAACATCCTGTGTCTAAACAGACAATGTCCATGTGTTTGTCCTCAGCTACTGCTTCTTGTTATTCCCACCATGGGAAATCCATTCCAGGCGGTATCAAGGCATATTTTACTAGTGTCTTGCCTTCTCTGATGGTATACTGGAAAGGGGTGGACTCTTGAAGCAGTCTAGAGTCAGCTGCATGGCCCTCCATTCATACTATTACAAAGTATTACAAACTGGATTCCTTTTCAACGTCCAGGGTGAGCTTTGCTAGGACCATTCTCCAGGGGTTCCTGGATCCTTCTCATTCTTCCTCACAGGTTGTTTAGGATTTGGGATTTGGTTGGACTGTGAGGGCAGAGCTTTGTGGAGATGGATAGCTGCTGGGTATGGAAACTACTATTGTTACTGTAGCTGTTACTACTACTGCAGCAGTGGGGAATTTGCACGTGCACGGTTATGGGTACATGCAACTTACATAATTGTACTTTTCCCTTCTGAAGAATCACAACATATATGAGCATATTGCAAAGGATAAACATCATCAATGAAGGGGGTGGAGTGGATGCAACCTTGGAAAACAGCAAAATCAACTTTTTACTTCTAATTCCAAGACAGAGTAACTGAAAGAAACACTGTAAAAGTCAAATGAACTTCATTTTAAAACATAACTTTTATTTCCACGTAAAAATGAGCTAGCATCTTCACACACACACACACACACACACACACACACACACACACACACACACACACACACACACACACACACACACACACACACACACACATTTTGTCCAGATCATACAAATTCTCGGCTTGGGTTGGGAGTGCCTTCTGTGTGGAGTCTGCATGTCCTCCCCGCGGTCGAGTGGGCATTCGAAAGACATGCGTTGAATGGGCGTGCTTTCGTTGAAGGTTGGGAGTCGGGCTGGCAACTCGACACCATAAAAACCAACTGCCAATCATTAGCGGACCGGAGTTCCGCTGTAGCGACCCCTAACCGGGAAAAGCCGAAAGACAAACAACAACAACATACAAATGAGTTCTTGAAAACACTGATAAAAAATCAAATATCAGATACAGAAGTCTTTCAACAACCCCAAAGGTTCTTTCCACTCTATCACCATTTCTAAATATTATAATTTGAAAAGCAGCACTGACTTCAAAATAGTGTACCACTTCAGTTCTAGTGTTCGCAAGTAGTTAAAAAACAGTTGCATTTTGAATGCTTTTAAGCACTTACAACTGGAGAATGTGGTTTCAAAAGAGTAATATGAATACATCTGGATGAGTCAGTTTTATAGAATGGCTTATCATAATGTGGAGGGTGATTGAAAGATTGATATTGCTGATGACTGTCATAATGGAATTATTTTAGTACATGAAGAAGATAATGATTAGGCTGCATTAGTACCCATTTAAAGTAAAAAAATCACAGTTTTCCCATTTCCATCACCTTATATCCACAGGCATTCTACCACAAAAATCACCACTGTTAATGCATTCATTATCCAAATCCATACTGTCCTGATGATGTCATGGGGATTATTAAGAATTAGAATGACATTATCAAAAATAAACATCAAAAACAGCTGAAAATTTTCTAAGAAAGAATATCCTGCTTAAGTTTGTTTACTGATGTAGTTGCTGTAGCTTTGATTGGGGATTGAGTGATGATCCAGTTCCCCAAGGGGTCTACAGAGGAGGTAGGCATGAGCAGTTGATGGCCAACTTTCCTTTCTCAAGGAACAGGAGTGGTGAGAGAACAGAAGGGTTGACGATGTGTAAATGATTACCTTAGCCCTTCTGAAGTCAGCAAGTAGTAAAATGTATTTATTTTTATCGACTGGGATAGTCTGACTGGGCAAGAGAAGCCCATTTTCAGTAGATGTTCAGGGAGTATTGTCCTAATGGAGGGAGATGTTAAGGGAGGCATCAAGCCAAATACCAAATGCCCAGGTATTTAAAAAAAGGTAGCGTTTTTTATGGGGGTGTTGTTTGTATTTGAGAATAAATGCAAGTAAAATCATGAGACATGATAACAGGATGCAAAAATATTTGACAAGGAAATAAAGCAAAATATTAAATTATAAAAACTGAATGAAGTGCATGGCAAATATGACAAAACAATGGTAATAAAACAAGACTGCAGTAAAGTGTTAGAAAGATAAAAAAGTTAGTCTCTTAGGGAGAGCTTTAAACTAATCACTATGGAGGACTATCTCAGTCACAGAGGCAGTAAGTTTCAGAGGTGCAGCCCTTGATAAGCAAAGACATGAATGCCAGAAAGACTCAATCCACATCTCTGGGAGTGCCAGCAGTCATTGGCAGCTCATTATAGGAAAAAGATTACCTGATACTATGCAAGATGAGATATGCAGACCCAGAAAGACCATGACTAGAACTTTGAGTTTAACAAAATCTGTTGTCAAACTGGCAGTCAGTGTAACACATGCAGAACTGGTGTAATATGTTGGTAATGAGATACTCCACTAAGTAGCCAAGTTGTGAAGTTCTAACCTGATGCAACATAAATTCAAGCCAGGAAACACTAGGTACAGGACATTACAGTAGTCCAAAGTAAAATAATCTAGAGCATGAACCAGTACTGAAAGGTCTGATGTTGGGATAAAGGGCTTGGTAAGTGAAACTTCCTGAGATAGAGCGAGAATAGGAAGAACTGTCAACAGCAGAACCTGATGCTAAGGGTTAACTTGTTGTCAAGTACAACACCCATGTTGTTATCCTTTGGTAATATAAAAAAAAAGCCATAATTATCATCTTTGAAGCATTGAGCTTAGATGATTCTCTGCAGATGTGCATTCAAACTCACCAAGCAGACTAACATTAAAAGAAGTTTACCAATGAAAGGAGACGTATAGTTGCATTTCAGCAGTGTAACAACGGTAATGTCAGCATCTCCTTCTTCACTTAAAGGGAATATATATCCATGAATACTGACTGGCCATATAATCTATACTACAAATGATACAGTAAGAGGCAGAAACATTAACTGACGCTATTGCTTATTTACACCCAGGTAAGGTAGGAGGCAAACTAATGCAAGACCATACCAGTGATGCCACTGTAGAACTGATAATGGTCAAACAGCATCCCATGCCCCAGTTTGTCATCTGCTGGTACCAGATCCAACAAGACCAGTATAGAATAAGTACATTGATCCCCTCACCATGACTGGATTGAAACCAGACTACATTGACTTCTGTATGCCATTATCTTACAAATAAGAATTCAAATGATAAAAAAAGACAATTTCTGGAAAGGCCTTACCCAAAAAGAGGATGCTTTTGAGATAAGAGTATAGCTGTCTGTAAGTGATGCACAGTGTCAGCTAAGTAGGAGACTACAGTTCCTGAAATGTCCGTCAAACCGCATGTGCCAGCCAATCACTGTCTAATGTAACTCTGAATACCTGATTAGAAAACAGTGGAGGGTTTCCATGAACTCTTCTTCCTCCTCATGAACTAATAAGAAAATATCTAGTGTAGATAAAAACTGACATGGAACTTTCAAGCATATAGGTGGAATTACCACATGGATACTCAAAGTACAAGTTAATATACTGATTGCAATAAGTCTATTACACACAAAAAATATCACACTTTTAAACTCAACAGTTTTGAAAATCCAAAAATTCTGAAATATTCTGTCAACACAATCTAAAAATGCAAAAAGCACACTAATACACATACTTTTCCATACTGTCTTCTGGAGGACACAAACGTCATATACCCAAAAGAGGGACAAGCTTCGTAAGCCATATGACCCCAAAAATAAACTAAGATTTAAATGGAAAAATTGTCAGTTCACAAACTGAACATTATACCTTTCAGGTACTTTGCAGAGTAAAAATGTATAAGTAATTATTATAAATATTAGCAAAGATTATATGAACAATGAATCAGGCATAATACAAATGGCAAAAAATCTATGGTCATATAAAGATCCAGGACTAATCTGGGATGTTATCATTTTAATACAAGTAAAGCTTCTCTGTACTTCAAATATTTATCTGTCTATCTATCTATCTATCTATCTATCTATCTATCTATCTATCTATCTAAATTTATGTATATATACTGATGGCCATTTCCTGTCACACACATGCAGTTTCTAATCCAACACCTTAGATACCTTACTGGGTCAATAATAGCTGATCACTTTAACTATTTCAAGTGTCAAATATGAAACAGCACAATACAAAATGGCTGCTTCAAATAAAAATGTTTATAGCCCATGTCATAAAGGCATACAAGACATCATTAGAGCCCATTCTAATGGACCTTTTGCATATCCACAAAACAAAAAGCATTAGAATTACCCAGACAAGAGACTTTTGTTTGCAACATAAATAGGACATGTTGACAGTACAGGTATGTGTGTTAGAGAATATCCCTTCTCTGGAGCAGGCTTCCCATCCTTGTGAAGTAGAGGTCTTCCCTAGCCCTATTCAAGTATAACCTCGACCAGTGGATAGTGGAATCAGAAATTCACCCCGGTCTGTCAACTATGTCTCTAATGAAGACAGGCAGCCATTAAATGCTCGACTCCCCATGCCCTAGCCTATATATACCACTTTAAATAACCTTTAGGGCACCACAACTTGGGGGATGCATTTTGGATGCATGGCTAGGCTTAAAAAGGAGTTCTGCATTTATGTACAAAAACTGCTGACATGGACGGTCTCCGGTCTTTGTCTCAATCTCCCCCTGGACCCTGACCTGTTCTTTGTATTTATTTTGGCTGGAAAAGTTATTTGGGGTATTTTGAATTGTTTCAAAAAAGACTGGACATTCTGTCCAGAATTATCGGCTGATTTATCGTTCTCTCCTTCTCCTGCTACTACCGGTATAGTAGTTTCCGGTGGTGCAGCCTCTGAGCCCTGATTGGGCGGACCTCGATTCTCCCGCCTCCCTGGTTCCTTAGCTGTAACTTCATTGTCTGTTGCCATAGGAACGAAAGTTTCTTCATTAAATGCTTCTCCTTCAGGCAAGAAACTATCTAACCTGTCCAAACGGCTCTTCTTTAACTTCGAATCATCCACATTTCCAGACTTTCTGGGCCAAGAAAAAATATGGCCCAGTTTAAAATCGTTAATATCTCTCAGCAGTTTCCTTCTTTTATAGGCTTCCTGGCTCTTATCAAAGTTAGACAACCTTTCTAACATATGTTGGAAGCCAGAAGACACCAAATAAAAGGAAGCATTTGAAGTAATTTTATCTTCGAGCTGGTCAATCTCACCCATCAGATCTCCTTCAATTTTACTGAAATATTCGTTCATCAAAGACATATAGTCCGCGCTAAGCTTAAGGTTCAACTGCTGCCACTTTGCTAATAGCTTGGGGTAGAAATAAAAATATCTAGGCATTTTTAAGATCCGTAGACCTCTTGGTACTACCCCAAGCTCCAAATATGCTAGAAAACTTAAGCGCTGCCATTGCAAACGCTTATAAGATTGTACCTTCTTCTCCAATTGCAGCATGCTTTTATTCAGGTCATCAGTTCCTCGAGCTAAGATAGCCTCACCACTAGAACCCGAAGAATGAATAAAGGCTAGCAGTGGGTTATTCTCTTTGCATAATACTTCTTTAAGGGAGCTCACAGTTTCTGCTCTCCGAACTTGGCTTCGTGTAGATAAAAAAGATGAAGCCATTATTTCCAAACAACTTTCCAGAAACGGGCTCTGTTTCACTTATAAAAGAGAGCCCACAGTAAGGTATCAACAAAGTTCAAGCTCAAGCAGCAAAAAATATCTTTACTGTGGCAAACTGCATCCTGTACGAACCACAAGACCAAACAAAGAAAAAAAGGATAGCAAAGTGCTCCGTTAAATTCTCTTCACTTTATTTTCAACGACAGCAAAGCTTTCAGGTTTCCCCTTCTTCAGTGCTAACATAACAAATAAAGTATCCACTCAAATAAATAGTAGCTGCAATAAAACATGTGACACAGTCCATCCAATGTAAAATCAACTAAAAGCAATAATTAGTTAAAACACTGACCAGAAAGTGTAAATGTATACACAACCTGACAACCAACAGGAAATGCATACACAACACAGTTTAACAAGTCAGAACTGATGTTCGTAAATCCCACTGTCTCAGTGGCATTTTAGGTTATCTGACAAGGTAACCCAATACTAGACAGTTTTCAAAAGCTCAGACTCCCATCCCTCTCTCTTGCTGAGACAGCTGATTTGCGGAGCACATCATGAGAGGGAAGCCTTCAGGTTTGACAGGAAGTGAGTGTTCAGTATTTTTCTTCTATCACAGGATCCAGTGCCAATTTTTCTAGCTTACTATTCATATAAGCCCAACTTGGGGCCCCTTTCCTCTCATTTTATTATTAGATTTTTTTATTCTCTTTCTATTTTTATATTTATTTAAAATGCACACACACACTTTAATATTTTATTTCTGTCAGTGTTTATCTTGATTTTACTGCAGATTAACTTATTTGACGGTACTCTGTTTTTCTCTCTGACATATAGTTTAAATTGTATTAAACATTATTTCATGTCAGTTTAACATGATTAAAGTGTGAGGAGGAGTGTTCTGGAGACAGCTATTTCTGCTGGTTGCATTCCCATACGTGGCTCTAGTGCTAGTTTGGCAAGAGACCTTTATGTTGTTTCACAGAATGATGAGGAACCTGATGAGGACAATGCTGGTTGCAGTCATTTTGATTCTTTGGAAGGTAAACCTGAGTTTAAGTCTAAACAAGTATTCTCTTTTCCTCAGATGATTGCCAGGTTTACCGGTGTTTTTACTTGGGAGCAGTTGGAACTACCACAGAGCTAGTCAGGGTATATGGCCTTATAGAGGACAAAATGGCCAATTTTGTGACTATCCTCCCTCTATTACCAGCCTTGGAAGATATTTATAAAGGTGCCTGCAAGAAACCAGTATGTGTTCTAGCTGTCCCTAAAAATGCTCAGAGAAAATATGCGGTCTCCTCAGATGTGACAGGTCTCTTCTCATTTGACTGTTGACCCAGCTGCGGTCTCCTTAGCTGACTGCTCAAATAAAACTTCCTTGGCTTCATCTAATCAAGTGCCCCCTGATAAAGAGAGAAAATGGTTAGACCTTCAGGACAAAATGATGTCTTTTTAGTAATCCAGCCTGTAGAGTGTTAGATTATCAAGGGTATATGTGGACATTTATTTACAGTGTGTGTACAGTTTGGATGACTTTGCTGCATCTTTTCCTGTAGAGCAAAAAGTCTTTTATGAATTAAATTGTTTCTAATTTGACTCAAGTTTTGAAACCTGCTTTGAGAGGTGTGCTTGAATGTGCAGATACAGTATCAAGAAATGCTACTTCTTTGTTGTATTAAGATGGTATGCTTGGTTACTTCATCAGAACTTCTCTGGTTATTTAAAAGCCAGTATTTTGAATGTGCCTTGGTGTTTGGGCCCTCTGTTACACAAATTCACAAACAGTAGGATGATAGAGTAAAACTAATGCATGGAGTATATAAGATGTTTCATGTACCCAAGTTCTCCCCAAACAAGGCATTTTCCTTCAAGGGGCAGAACTAACAAAAATCTCAGCCAAACCAAAAGTCAGGAATCCAAAAGGAAATGGCAGAAGGATAATTCTTTGAAACCAAACAAGAGGGGTTCCTTGCTGAAAAAGGATCAATCCCTTGCAAAGGAAAGGCAATTCCAAGTCACAGAATACCCCTACCCCCTTTTCTTCTCTTCCTCCTTTCCCCCAGGTTCTCTATTAACCCTGACACCTAGCTGCAAATCAGGCAAATGAGTTCTGAGAATAATTTGGGGAGGATTCACTTAGCAGTGGATAGAAAATCCCCACCCCTTTCAGGAGAATTCCCTCACACCCACCTGACCAAACAGAGCTGTTTCCTCCAGTGTTCCACCTCATGGTAGAAGCAGGATCATAGAACCTGCAATGCACACAGGCAAAGGATTTTACTCCAGAATCTTTCTGGTACAAAAAAGGGAGCACTCCTGGAGACCCATACTACATTTGTCCTTTCTGAACGCCTTAGTAAAAGTTCTGAAATTCAAAATACTCACATTACATTTAGTCCTAATGTTGCTTCCAGACCACTGTTTCAATGTAACTCTAGATCTCAGGGATGCTTATTCCTATTGCTCCCAGCTATAGGAAAATTTTGAGATTTCTTGTGTCTGGCTTACATTATCAGTTTTCTGCATTACCCTTTGTGCTTTGCAATTTGCCTTGGGTGTTTACAAACTGCGGTTGCCTATTGCAGAACCATAGGCATCCACATTTATTATTTCCATATTTAGATTACCTATAGTTGGGAATGCTCCTGTATGCATTTTCAGCCTTTCCAATGACTCCCAAGGTACTTCTAAAGATTCAAAAAATATATATCAGAGATCATTGTGGGAACCCCCTTTTGTACCAGGCAAAGTTGGTTCTCCCTTTTAAAAGAATTGGCCAAGTGCAATTACCATAAGTTTCCTCACAGACTGGATATGCTTACATACCATCAGGGTGAATGGTACACCCTAACTTAGAGCAACTGCAACTGACATCCTATGTGATTCCACTTTGACAGCTTTTAGACACTTGTTCCGTGAGAATGTACATGCAGGTATTTAAGGAGACAAGAAAACCAAAAACTTGTAAATGTTACGCTTGCAAGTGGAAGAGGTTTTCTAGGGGATGCCTAGCTGATAACAAAGGTCCTGAAAGGGTTTCAATTCCTCTGGTTTTAAAATATTTCTGTAAGCTACTTAGAGATAGTTTATCAAGCGCATCTGGTGGCCATCTCAGTTTGTATGCCAGTGGATCCCTTTCTTTCATCTCTTTTTGTCATAAAACAGTTTATGAAAGGAGTGTTGCATGTGAGTCACCTTCAAAAACAAATTCTTTCTCTCGTGAATCTCAACTTTGTTCTTGAAAACTTGACCTTACCTCCTTTTGAACCTGACTGTCCAGTTGATTTATGGTTCATTACTTGGAAGACAGTTTTAGTCATTGTTCTGTCATCTGTAAGGCGAGTCTCTGAGATGCAAGCTCTAATGTGGACCAACCGTATCTAATTTTTCACAAGGACTTGGTTAATCCATTATACATGCCTACATTTTATTCTCAATTTACCCTGACTCAAGCTTTTAATCTCCCAGTGTTTTAGCCTAATCCAAAAAAAACAAGGGAGAAAAAGCTCAACATACCATGGATGCACACAGGCAGTTCAGATACTACCTTGGCAGAACAAAGCCCTTTAGTAATGCTGAATAACTATTTCTCTCCAATATGGGGCTAAGAAATGTCAGCCTGTCTCTAAGCAAATTATTGCACAATGGTTGTCCTCTGCTATTTTTTTCTGTTACTCCCACCATGGTAGATACCTTTCAGACAAAGTTAAAGCTCACCCGACTAGGGCCTTATCCTCTTCCATAGCATGTTGGAAAGGGGTAGACTCTGGAAGCATTCTAGAGGCAGCAGCCTGGTCCTCTGTTCATATCTTTACAAAGTAATACAAATCAGATTAATTTTCTAGGTCCAGAGCAGGGTTTGTTAAGATGCCACGATCCTTATCCTTCCACCTCCTGAGTAAGCTTTGGGAATCTACCCAGAATGCCTCTGAGGCAGTGGGAATGATGAACATATTACAGATGTAAAAGTCCTACTTACCCGTAACAGCAGATGTTTGAATTCCTCACTGCCTCAGTGGCAGCACCCAACCACTATCCCACAGATTGTGCCTGGCTGAGGTGGGTTTCTGCATCTTTGATCCAGCTGTTGTTGGATTTGGCTTTAATATGGTATCATGATTGGCTGAAACTTCACTCTTGCTAGATAATTCTGACTTCAGGTACTTTCCCCTTCCTTTCATTGGTTGTGGAAGCGAAAAAGCCCAAACACTGTCCCTGTCACAGCTGAAAGCTTCCCTCTCAGGATATGCTCAGCCAATCAGCTGTCACAGGAAAAGACAGAGAGGGGAATTTTAGCTTATGAATGCTGGGTTAAATTAGCAGATAACCCAAAATGCCACTGAGGCAGTGAAAAATTAGAACATCTACTGTTACAGGTAAGTAGGACTTATGCAACTGTGCTTTCTGTCTTTAAGTTATACAAGTCCTTACACAAGCTCAAAACCTTAATCCTCTCTACACTAGCTAGAAACACTGTAAATATGGGAGTGCTACAGAATCCTGAAAGCCCAAAATCCTGAAAACCAAAATCCTGAGACCAAAATCCTGAAAACACACAGGATACCAACACTTACTATATTCCACTACAAGTACATACAGAAACATATTACCCTTCAACTATATGCAGGGGGGCTTCCCTTCCCCTGCACCCCCCACACCCCTTCTACTTAAATATATCAGCTCTGAGATTGCACTTCACTACACTAAGTGCAACCTTGGAGTTGATATATTTAAGTAGCAAGGGGTGTGGGGGGCACAGCCCCACACATGGGGGGTACAGAGGTGCTTGCCCCCCTGCTTATACTTGTAGAACAGTAATATAGTTTGTGTTTTATTTCTTTCTGTATGTACTTGTGCTGGAATAAGGATCCTGTGTGTTTTCAGGATTTTGAACTTTCAGGATTTTGGTCTCAGGATTTTGGGCTTTCAGGATTCTGTAGTGCTCCTGCAAATACATATATATATATATATATATATATATATATATATATATATATATATATATATATATATATACACTCCATATTTACCACATCATTAAAGCTGATAGCCCTAACCCTGTCCACATGTACTAAAAAAATCAATACGGTCCTTAGGTCACCCTGTCTGTTACACAGACATAGCTAATATTGTTTCACTCATCCTTCTCAACCATCTATTTTTTGTACCTTTAGTAACCATTTCCTCTTTTCTGAAAACCCATATCAGTCACAACTCACACAATTGTGCAATGCAGGTGTTTTTAACACCTCCCTAGTTGTGGCTCAACATTTTGCACTGTTCTTGCAAAAGTTAAGACTTATGTTGAAAAAAGTTGGTGGAATATGATCAATAAACACCAATAATTACAGTTATGGACTTCCTTTACTTTCTAAAATATATTCTAATTCACATAGTTCTGGAATTTAATTGTCACAAATGTTGCTCTGCCCCTTACATTTAGATAACTGGACAAAGATGGAGTATTCCCAGAAAATACTGCTTATCATTAAAGCTGCAGACTTTGCTTCAGATTTTGTGTGTGTGTGTGTGTGTGTGTGTTAAATGGCTTAAGATCTTACAGTGTCCCTCCTGAAATAAAACAAAATAACTATTATGGTTGCATTTCTCCAGCTTGCTTTGTCCCTCCAACATATGCATATGTTACATGGCTCAGAATCTTTGTCCGCCCCCATCACCAACACCAAAGTAAAACAGGAATGGTTACAGTGAAATGGCTTAACATTTTGCTGTGCCTTCCAAAGTAAAATCTTGGTTTGTCCCTGACACCAAAGTAAAAAGGAATCATTACAGTAAAATGCCTCAAAATAGTGCTCTTCCAAAATAAAAAGGAATCAGTAATTAAATGGCTCAACATCTTGCTCTGATCTTCCAAAAAATGTATTCATGAGTTAACCTATTAGGCCCACTGAGTACAAGTGCTCCTTTTCAGGGGAAACCCTACAGCACTTGTTCATTAAGTAAGCAGCTTGCTTAGTCAGACAGCAAATGAAAGAAGAAGGAATTAAATCATGGCTTACAGAAAGCAGATCAGTAACAGCTTATACCTGTCATCCTCTGTTTTAACTGCAAATCTTGCCCTGCCCTACCTACACTAAGGCTTTTAGTAAAAGTAATAATGGACTTTTACATCAGAAAATACTGATTCCCCTTCCTGTTTTTAAAACCATGTTTTATCTGTTAACAATTCTCCCTGATTTCTTTCTGCTTATTTATTCATACTTGGAACAAGAACTTACTTACCCTATCAATCTCTCTATCTGCTTACAAGTAGCTGTTTTTCTCAACCTGTCATCTCTGCAGCTTACCTCAGGGAGACACGCACGCACACACACACACACACACACACACACACACACACACACACACACACACACACACACACACACACACACACACACACACACACACACACACACACACACACACACACACACACACACACACACACACACACACACACACACACACACACACACACACACACACACACACACACACACACATGCAAGCATGATAATTCGATCATTAGCTCCTTCTCCAGTGTGGAGCAGTCTAAAAAAAGAGATTGTATTTTTTACAGCAGCCTCAGCCAGCAGAAGAATGTTCTCTCTGTCTCAGTTACTCTCAGATTTTTTGTTTTTATTTAAGAAGTGGCTGGAGACCAGGACAAGAAGTTGTTGTTTGCAGTGCAGTCTTCTCACTTGCTTCCTCAAAAAACAATTCCAGCATACTGTAGACTTTTTGGTGAAATGAAAGCAAGGGAAAAATGATTCAATCCCCTCCTTTTATTTTACAGTTTTCATAGACTTCTTAGCATTCCCTCTTGCTGATTGTTTGTTTCTCAAGCCACCAAGCCATTCATTAAAGGGTACATGTAAGCAGGACAGCATTGTGTTATGGAGCTTCTCGTCAGCATAAAAGCTGTACTGTCATCACCAAGAAATACTGCTGACCCTGAAAGACATGAAGTGCTGTTAAGAAGCTCTTCAAAACCTGACACACATCTTAAAAAATAGAGAACTTTAGTAGTACTTGCAGTTCCAGATGCTGTGGAAAAAAATATCAGGTAGCAATTTCATTGTATAGCCAGTTCAGGAAGTGACTGTTGGGTTCTATCAGTACCCATTTCAGAAGATTGTGTTAAAAAAAGCTCCCTGTTGCACGCCTGTCTTCAGTACATTTAGTAAGACTTGAAAGCAGTTTAAGGCAAGACATTTATTTTTTTTAGATTAGAATGGCAACAAGCTGAGATTAAGCATAAAGTGAAATGTAACTTTAAATGCTAACATGGCAGACAAGTGCATGAAACAAACCACTGACTAGCTGGTACCTTCTGGAAAATAATTTCCAATCATAATTCATATCCTTAATTGACAGCAGAATAGTACAGTCATCACTTATTACCCATTAAACTTGCTACACTTTGGAATTATCTCACCTCGGAATTGTTTCCTATGACTTCAGCATACAAACAATGCTGTATTCATTGCAGAACTTATAATATGACAAGAACAAACTGTATAGATATATTCATACCTCTTAGTTGTCCAGATTTTTGCAGAATGTCTGGATTTTTACCTCGTATTTTTGGTCCGTCTTCCACATATATATATATATATATATATATATATATATATATATATATATATATATATATATGGGGATGTAGCTTATCTGTGAAGTTGTAGGCACATCTTCATGTTTCTGCTGTCCTGAATTTATATGAGGAGCTGTAGCTTAGTTATGAAGCCATGATTACATTTTCAGGCTTCTGCCATCATGCAGGTACCAGTGGTAGAGTATTTATGCAATGCTGTCTGTATGTCATCTGCACCTTATGTGAATGATATTTTGCACCTTGTATCTTTCAGTATGGGTAGATTTTGAGGCCATTTATGGTGGCTGCCACAGTTGGTAGCTGAGACTTATGGCACAATGTAGTTACTTTGCAAATTACTTGCTAAATTTTACTATATTACTGGCACCATGTGTACTACATCTTTACTAATGTTAACATTCACACTGCATCTCCCTCCTGCAGGGCATGCTGTTGAGGAGCCCACAGATGTATGAATCAGCTGCAGCAGGCCCTACCCCTTGCTGTTAGAGAGCTGGGAGTGCATCGGGGGTGAACTGATGTCTCCCAAGGAGATAGCTTGTTTCAGTTGCCTACTATAAGGCATTGGGGGTTATGTGAAATTTACAATTTTATTGTGAAATAGTTAAAAACCAATACATTATAACATTCAACCTCACAGAAAGTAGGATGATACACTGACATTTTGAATAAAAATTAGAAAGGGTCTTAGACTGTTCCACCATGAATGCCCCCCTGCATAACATGACTCAGCTGTGGAGTAACATGCTAGGCCAGCCCTTACACTTGTGTGCCAAACTACTTTCTTGGTAGCCACCCATTTAACTACTACTTGAGTCCTAGTCAGTTTATATTCATTATTCACAAAGCTTAGAATTAATGACAATTTGGAGTCTTGCAAATCAAGGACTGTGGTGAACTCTTGGTTCTAGATAGATCTATGTCTATAAACATAGTGGAATGTCATATTTGGAAAAAACTGGAAGACTGCAGTAGATGCCTAAAGGCATCATTTCATAGGAAACACTTCTATGACAGACTAGTATTAGATTGTGATTGAAATATCTTCTACTATCACTGTGTATTTATAACACAAGCCAGTGCAAACAATATCCATTCATCATTCATTCCACATCTGATTACTTACTTAATCCACTGCAGGGTTATGGGGGGGGGGGGCAGAGTCTAATCCAGCATTCAGGAGGTGCAAGACATAGAAGTAAATGCTGGGCAGGACACACACACACACACACACACACACACACACACACACACACACACACACACACACACACATTCAGATGGGTCACACATGGCTCACACACCTGGTGGGAATTTTCCTCACCTGTGACACATATTTAAATTGTGGTACTATACAACTCCCAAAATAATTGCATCTTTTGATATAGTAAGAACAACTTTTAAGGAAAAAGAAAAAGAACTATGAAACATTCCCACAGTCAAAGAAAGTCAATCATAAACAGACACACTTTAAACATATTTCTAATGATGATGTACCTGCTAGTAACATATCAATGGCAGGTATCTCAACACTAGAAATGAACTTCTGTTACAGGTGTTAAAGGTGAGATTTTAGATAGATGATTGCCCTAGAAAAAATGTCAGTACTTTGACTTGCTGTTCCTGTACATGGCAGAGCAGCAGGGTACATTGGGACTGTTCTACCTGCATGTGTCAGAAGGACAAGGTACACTGGGACTGTTCTCCCTACACATGGCAGAGGAGGAGGGTATATTGGTACTGTTCTCCCTGCACGTCAGATGAGCAGAGGTACATTGGGACTGCTTTCCATGCATATGGAAGAGGATCAGGGTACGTTGAGACTGCTCTGTTTACATATGATAAAAGGTGTTTGGCATATCACTAGGTATAAGGTGGGTATTAAGATGGTTAACATTCAGGTGGATTGAGGTCTGAGAACACTAATAAAGTAAGGAAGCATGAAAAATTCTATTCTGTCTTGGTGTCTGTAATATTTACTGGCTTACTGTTATATCACAACTTCTGAATTTATGTAGGAAGAGTTCTTACAGGCACAACATTTACTTATGCCTTGTAAAGGTAACTTCCTCATGGGTATATGGCGACCTTTGTGGACTGGGAGTTCTTGTAAAGGTAACTTCCTCACAGATGTATGGTGACTGCTGTGGACTGGAAGTTCTTGGGGTATTTGAAGAAAAAGTAAGAGGCGCACTTCAGTTAGGAGGTTATATTTGTATTATTAGTATCACCATTATAATGCAATGGCTGAATGAGATTTGAGGTTCTGCAGATCTCACAGCTGAACAGCTAATGAGGAACATCTATGCATATGTTATATAACTAGTTATGCGGCCCCGTGCTCCACTCACTAAACTGGCTAGAACTTCCCAACCTTCTAGACTACCTCCAGCTTACCACTGCCCACAGGCTATTATTTAACCCCTCTAAATGTCCTGCGCTATCCAACATCCTACAAACATACACCCCTAACAGGCCACTTAGATCTGCTCACCTAAACCTACTCACTGTCCACAAACCAAAGCGACCTGCCGGGCAGTACCTCCTATCTTTTTCCTTAGCCAAAAAGTGGAACTCTCTCTCTCCTTCTTTACGAATTACAGAAAATTCTGACAACTTCAAAACTCTACTCCATTCCTACTTGTTCTCTAGGTGGAAGTGCAACTGCACTTTCCCCACCTAGACTTTTACTCCACACACACTAACTGTATTTCTATACTATTTCCTACTACCATCAACTTTGTTCCTGGATTTACTTTCTGTCTACTGTTGTCATGTGTATATATGTATGTATTGTAAATAGTTTGCTCTCCCTTTATTCCCCTCCCTAACATTTATGCTTGTTCTACCACTCTGCCATAACAAGACTCAGACTCTATGTAACCTTTGTAAGCAACCATGTCAATATATGACTCATATGTCAATATATGACTCATATGTCAATATGTCAATACACAACTCATATGTTATGTAAATACTATACCTCTTAATGTCTCTGTTTCACAATCTACCAGTATTCTTATCCCTTAGGCTGACTGTTGCATCTTTATGTATCTGTATCTTTGAACCGAATTTAATTTTATCTTTTGTATTTTCTTTTGTTTTATCTTTTATATTATTATGTAATGTGGAGCTTTTCTCCCCGGGCCTCCACTGAAAATGGGCTCCTGAGCCCAGTGGACCTCCCCGGTCATCAAACTGAAATAAATAAATAAATAAATAAATATGTATAGTGATAAGAGTTTAAGTTAGCTAACCACAACCATATTCCATTACAAATGTAAACATGTATTTTTCTTTTTTGCCTTTTTTATGTAGCCACAGTACTTCCTACCACAACCTCAACCACAACAAGTAAGTTTGTCATTGCAAATAGATTTATGACATTGTTATTTAATAACATTATCCTTGGGTACTACTTTGATATGTGACCTAGGCTCTGTAAAGTAAATAATCAGCATGCCAAAGGCCAGACATAATATGAAACACACTGTGCTGACTTTTTCACATGTAGTATAGAAATATTTAATGATTTTTCAGGAACGACAATATGGCAGCCTGTGTTTTGCCATGGGCCTATTGATTGATTCTAAGAATGTTAAGCTTGAAAGTTCACCAGTGTCCTATTGCAGCAGCTACATCTGGAGATTGAGAAGATGAATATTGTATTGTCTTCATTTTCTCTCTCGTCTCCAAGCTTGTGTGATCCATAGATCACAAATTATACAAAAACAAAAGAATCAAACTGCTGAAATGTGTGCAGAAACTTAAGTATCATGTAGTCTTAAGTGGTTTGTTTGCAGAGGGAAGCCCTATATATTAAATACGAAATGACACAATGGTTGGGAAAGGAACAACTCCCTTAAACTCAGTATTCCACAGTGATCCTTCTTATTTTGAACCCTTGTGTTAAGGAGGTTTACCCTTGCAAAAAAAAAAAAAGTTGTATCGTAGTTTGCAAACTTGAGATTGTCTCTGTTTTGACTAGCTAGTGATCAAAGTTTTTAGATGTTTTGGGTTTGAATGACTGCATACTGATTAAGCAAGATAAGATTAGTTATAGTGGACTTATCACACAAACTTAGACTTTAGACTCTAGGCCAGTAATCTGTCTATATATATATATATATATACACTGTACACATTTACAATAACTGGCAGCCAGCTATTTGCTCTATCATGTTATTCTCTTTACACATACAGCTTCCTCCTAACTTACTTTCAAACTCCCATTTTTTTAAATCTAACTTACCCATCAGTAAGGACTATGCATACATTATTTTACTTTTCATCAAGTTTTCTACTCACCGTTTCTTATCTGAACCAGTCATAGAGCCATCAGGAAAAGAGTTCTCCTCTCTTAGATATAATACCGGTTCCTCCTGTGTCTTGGGATCCAAAAACTCCAACCAGCCAAATGTAAGTTCTGAAAAGAAGTAAAACAACCACAAGTAATAAAATGGTTTAATAAAGAAATCTTCCGTTAAGCGCTTTCACTTACAACACAGTAAGCTTCTTCAGAACTACCAAATACCCAGTGAAAAACATTTAAATAACTTTTTTGGTGCTAACAATGTAGCGAACTCCTTAAAGAAATATGCAGCAAAAACATACACAACATATACTACGTATCATACTCCATCCTAAATATTACCAAAAATACATGATAAGGAATCAAAAAATCACAAAATACACTACTATAATCCATACTATAAAACTGTCTGAAATAAAATAAAACTATCTAAAATAAGGCTATCTAAAATAAGAATAAAAAATATGTATATCCTCATGTTAACATTAATAGAGACATAATTGTGATAAAATCATTTAGACCAGGTTCAGTGGAAACATCTGTAAAAATTTGCCACCATAACTCCTTATAAGACAAATATGGCTTAAAATTACCCCCTTTGGAGTCTATAACTACACTGTCCAAAATTTCAAATTTAAAATAATGCTTATCACCACATTTTTTATATGTCTGTATAACGCATTATTCACATCCTTAGTTCAGATGCTATACAGGTGTGAATAAATGCGTTTGTTGAATTTTCTCTCCGTTTTGCCTATATAATAACCTGAACAAACCATACATAAAGCAATGTAAATAACCATTTTGGTTTGACAATTCCCTTGTTTGAGCCTAATTTTAGTACGAGTAACATTATTCAGGTAACATTTTCCCCTTCAAAGATGGAACTACATTGCTTACAACCACCACATTTACTCGTATACTTTTTATTGTTATTCCCTTCTCTACACCAATACCCTCTATCCAAATAATATTTCAAGTTCTTTCCTACTTTGTTAACAAAATGGGGGCTTTTTCCAATATTAATGAAATTTCCTGATCAACTAGTATAATATTCCAATTAATTTTGAATATATTCATAATTCTAGTTGTATACGGACCATATTCTAAAACACAAACTCTATTGAAATCGCTATCTTCTTTTTACTTTTCATCACAACATGTACCACTCATATTATTATGGGTCTTATTAACATATTTATAATTATATCCTAATAACGGTATATACTTAGTACCCCATTGTTTAATAACATATTCACTAATATTTAGCATCATATAGTTGTCATATCCTCTTTCCTTAAAAAGAGAGGTGATAAATATGACCTCTTCTAACATATCTTGATAGTCTGAGGTCATTCTCACTGCTCGAATAATTTGCCCCTTATATATATTAGAAAATTGTTTATTGGGGTGATTACTGCTATATTCAAGATAGCTATTTGAGAAGGTATTTTTGCGATAAATTTTAGATTTGAATATTTTCTCAGATTTGAAAACCAAGGTATCAAGGTATGGAACCCCTTGTTGTTTTTTAAAACTAGTAAATTTAAGATAACTACTACTTAGATTGATATATTCAAAAAACTCTTCAAAGTCTTCTACATTTCCTGCCCATAAAATGTATATATCGTCCAAATATCTAACATAGTACCTCACTTTTTTCATATATTCACTAGTAAATAACTCGGTCTCTTCCCAATCTAACATTACTAAATTTACATAGATGGGAGCACAAGCTGCTCCAATCGCTACACCCTTACTTTGTCGAAAATATTCTCCTTCAAAGAAAATAATTATAATCAAGTACCAAGGACATCATATCTACTAGTAAAAGAAAAGTTAAAAAAAGTTTATGCTCATAAAAGTAAGAAACTTTTAAGAGATTTGGAGCAATACAATAAGGGCAGGGCCTATTTGTGGAACAGGAATAAAGAGACACCTTATAATTATACTCAAGATGGGGTGCCACATAGGGAAAACAACTCAAGTTTTTTAGAAAGGGATTACAGGGGAAGTATGAAGTATTACAATCAGGGGAGGAATTGGAGGAAATTTGTACCCACCAACAATCCCCGTGTTTACCAACAGACAGAGGTACCACCCAATGGGTATTATCAACATCACAGGGACACAAGGTAAATGACATGGAGAGAAGGAAAGAGGTAAATTACTCTAATGCGAGTATAGTACATACTAATGCGGATCAAATTATAGTAGATGGAGTTATATCTACTTATAAAAATTTTAACATCTACAATTATACGGACTTAGATTTGAACATTACACATTTTGATCTTTTGTCAAAAGGGAAGAAATGTATCCCAGTCAGGAAATTTAATGTAGTAGACACCATTTTTGAAGCCAAGAAATATATTAGGAAATTAAATTTAGCTATTGTTTCGAGATACTCATAATACATTAAACACTCCTGACTGTAAGGTGATAACTCGAAATATGACAAAAAAGAGTACATTTATGCCTTCTATGCATCCCTATATTTCGATATATGACAAAATTGTCACACAACAGATTTACCAGTTAAATAATGTGATCAATAGGTCCAGTATGTTACCTTATTATAATTTGTCTCAACTTGAATTGAAGGTGTTGCAGGACTTACAGAAAAATAAATCTATTAGGGTTATGAAACCCGATAAAGGGGGAGGCATAGTCATCTATGATAGTATGACATATTCTTCCAAAATACATGATATACTTTATACTTCAGGTAACTATCAGACCGTTTCACTAAATGAGATCAACATTGGGTATAGAAGGATCGATATGTGTATAGAGGAGTTCCTTATAGATCATAGAATTACTGAAAGTACATACAAGTTTATTAAGGTAGAATATCCCACTCTGGCTTCGATAGTGGGGATTCCGAAAATACACAAGGATATCGAAGATCCTCCGTTTAGACCCATTATCTCAGGAAGTAGGTCTAAGACCTTCCCCCTTGGTTCTGTTATCGATACCTCCTTAAAACATATATATGGAAAAGTATCTCATCTTGCAAAAGATTCTTGGGATTTTTTGAAAAATTATCCCATACACTTATATGATGAAGAGCTACTTTTTGTTACTATAGATGTCATTGACCTCTTTTCCTGTATACCAAAATCAGAGGGACTGGAGGCTTTTGCTAGTAGTATTAGAAAATATGCAGTCATTGATTGGGACACCAACTGTCTACTAGTAGATATGATGTCCTTGGTACTTGATTATAATTATATTTTCTTTGAAGGAGAATATTTTCGAAAAAGTAAGGGTGCAGTGATGGAAGCAGCTTGTGCTCCCATCTACGCAAATTTAGTAATGTTAGATTGGGAAGAGACCAAGTTATTTACTAGTGAATATATGAAAAAAGTGAGGTACTATGTTAGATATTTGGACGATATATACATTTTATGGGCAGGAAATGTCGAAGACTTTGAAGAGTTTTTTGAATATATCAATCTAAGTAGTAGTTATCTTAAATTTACTAGTTTTAAAAATCAACAAGGTGTTCCATACCTTGATACCTTGGTTTTCAAATCTGGGAAAGTATTCAAATCTAAAATTTACCGCAAAAATACCTTCTCAAATAGCTATCTTGAATATAGCAGTAATCACCCCAATAAACAATTTTCTAATATATATAAGGGGCAAATTATTCGAGCAGTGAGAATGACCTCAGACTATCAAGATATGTTAGAAGAGGTCATATTCATCACCTCTCTTTTTAAGGAAAGAGGATATGACAACTATATGATGCTAAATATTAGTGAATATGTTATAAAACAATGGGGTACTAAGTATATACCGTTATTAGGATATAATTATAAATATGTTAATAAGACCCATAATAATATGAGTGGTACTTGTTGTGATGAAAAGTATAAAGAAGATAGCAATTTCAATAGAGTTTGTGTTTTAGAATATGGTCCGTATACAACTAGAATTATGAATATATTCAAAATTAATTGGAATATTATACTAGCTGATCAGGAAATTTCATTAATATTGGGAAAAGCCCCCCATTTTGTTAACAAAGTAGGAAAGAACTTGAAATATTATTTGGATAGAGGGTATTGGTGTAGAGAAGGGAATAACAATAAAAAGTATACGAGTAAATGTGGTGGTTGTAAGCAATGTAGTTCCATCTTTGAAGGGGAAAATGTTATCCTGAATAATGTTACCCGTACTAAAATTAGGCTCAAACAAGGGAATTGTCAAACCAAAATGGTTATTTACATTGCTTTATGTATGGTTTGTTCAGGTTATTATATTGACAAAATGGAGAGAAAATTCAACAAACGCATTTATTCACACCTGTATAGCATCAAAACTAAGGATGTGAATAATGCGTTATACAGACATATAAAAAATGTAGTGATAAGCATTATTTTAAATTTGCAATTTTGGACAGTGTAGTTATAGACTCCAAAGGGGGTCATTTTAAGGCATATTTGTATTTATAAAGAGTTATGGTGGCAATTTTTTACAGATGCTTCAACTGAACCTGGTCTAAATGATTTTATCACAATTAAGCCTCTATTAATGTTAACATGAGGATATACATATTTTTTATTCTTATTTTAGATAGCCTTATTTTAGATAGTTTTATTTTATTTCAGACAGTTTTATAGTATGGATTATAGTAGTGTATTTTGTGATTTTTTGATTTCTTATCATGTATTTTTGGTAATATTTAGGATGGAGTATGACACGTAGCATATGTTGTGTATGTTTTTGCTGCATATTTCTTTAAGGAGTTCGCTACATTGTTGGCGCCAACAAAGTTATTTAAATGTTTTTCACTGGGTATTTGGTAGTTCTGAAGAAGCTTACTGTATTGTAAGTGAAAGCGCTTAACGGAAGATTTCTTTATTAAACCATTTTATTACTTGTGGTTGTTTTAGTTCTTTTCAGAACTTACATTTGGCTGGTTGGAGTTTTTGGATCCCAAGACACAGGAGGAACCGGTATTTCTTTTTGTTCGTTAGTTTGGTTGTACGTTTTATCTTAGATATAATATGAACTACTCATTTTTGAATCTGTCTCTAAGTTGGCTGGTGGCAAGGTAGGTATCCCATAATGCAGTGGTATTAATCCTCAGATCTTGTTTTCTGTTAACTATAATAGAAATAGTTATACTGTACCCTCAGGTAAAGGAGAAACAATAGTGAAAAGGTCTCCAACATAAGGAAAAGACAAAATTTCCTACTAGGTCCTCTAGGACTATATGGACGGGGGTTGGTGGGTGGGTTTGTAAGGGAAGGGGGAAAAGGGAGAAGTAATAGGTGGAGAGGACTAGGCCCTCTAACTCAAATGGTCCTAGCCCTGTTAAGGCAGAAGAGAAAAACAACAGTATAATAAGAGGACTAGTTCCTCTAACTTAAATGGGCCTAGCCGAAAGAGAAACAAGGGAAGAACACAAAACTAGGAAAGTCCTCTAATGAAAAACGGACTTTGCTATAAGAGAGACACGCCACACCAAAAAACAGTTAACTAAGCTTCCTACACTTAAACACAGATATACACATACGTAGGAAAAATCCCAATAACAATCGGAAAATGGACTAAACTAGAAAGACCTAAATAGCAAACACTCGATGCAAGTTAAACAGCCGATAAAAGACTCAACAAGAGAAAACTAAGCTACCACTACGGGGTACCAATAAACACACACACAGGCCTGTGAAAAAAACGACATCCAAAACTGCTAACAAAACAGCAAAACTATTAAACAACACCTAATATTCACTACTATGTAAAACTAGTATACTAACTATAGTCTAAGTATTTTCTAACTAATCCAACTATATACTAAGTATAAATGCAAGAAAAAACACAGATGACAAAGTTCACTTAGCCATGGCCAAGAAGAGCACTTCTGAACTCGTAAAGCGCAAACGAGATCTGAGGATTGATACCACTGCATTATGGGATACCTACCTTGCCAACTTAGAGACTTCGAGCTTTTGTAATCGGCCAATCCTTGGCTCCGAACCCACATGTAAGAATGAGGGCAAGATAGGACAACATAACATCACATTTTACCAGTGTTGTAAACCTCTTAGATTTATTTTATTTCACAATTAGGCCAATGCAGAGACATAATTTAATATATCTAATCATATGTTGTGATTTTTCCCCTTCTCCCATCAAGCTACAACAACTCCAACCACAACATCAACAACAACAAGTAAGTATGACCTTTGATTAATACTTAAAGAATATCAGCATAAAAAGTATTTTTATTTATCTGTGTAGTCTTTGTTAGTAGGACAGCTGATTGTTTTTCTCCAGAATAATCGATAGATATATGACTACCTAATGTGCATTTTCTTTGCCAGATTTGTTTAAATGTGTATATATTGATTTCCTATTCTACTAAACCTCCCTTGCTTTTGCAATGAATGTTTCTCATAAAAGCCTATAGCATACTATAATGTTTTTATACTAAATACTGCTGTAAATACGTAACCTCTCTTATTATTCCTCATTTTTCATTTGTAATTCATGTTTTT
>NC_056751.1:537008258-537058864 GCF_019279795.1 Protopterus annectens | reverse complement strand
GTATTTTATTCAAGAATTGTTTTATTAAGTCAGTAATGTGAATTTTTATTTTATTGCAAGTTGTTGGCTTATTTTTGTGGATTATAAGCATTGTGGGACTGCTAATGTTGACATTATGTAGATGGACTGCTGGAGTGGTTTTCCAGTGAGAAATGCTACTGCTGTAGTGAAATCTGTTTCTTTGTAAAAAAAAAAAAAAAAAAAATCATATATTAACTAAGATGTTAGGTTAACTGTTGAATTAGAAATTAAAATCAGAATGAAATTAGAATTTTAAAACTGGAAATATTAGGCATTTATTACATGTATTAATTGTTAATTTTACTACCGTAGCCAGGAGGTCGAGCTTTGGTCTCCGTGGCAGCAAAGAGTTAACTATATGATATATTATTTTATGTCACGGCCCCAAGACAATTTCTGTTCAATCAATGCGGCTGACAAATAAGAGTTGGACACCTGTCCTAGATGTTTTCCTGTTACAAGATTGTAATTAACAGGGTTGTTATATCTCTAAATTTATAGTTGGTGGGGAACCAAAGCTCGAGTCTGAAGTTTACTAAGGTAGAGTGGAGGGAATTTTGGGTAGGGTGCTTATGAGACCACATGGATCCGTGATGCTTCAGAGATGGTGCCAAGGTCAAGATCAATCAGATCTGACACCACATGCTTTGAACCTAACAAAAGTCGAAGACAACGTGGATCTATCATTATGGTAGAAGTGCATAACTTTTGTTTTCCTTTATCAGAAGTAAACGCCAACAGAAGTAGTTTTATGATTTTCTTGGCATGAAACCTTAAAGTTACACTTCAAGGATATTACAGTGGAAAATATTACTCCCAATGCACCAAAAAAAATACACTAGAGAATCAGGTGGTTTATACAATATCCAATTACTTTTACTAACTGCCATGTCCTTGTGGCTTTACTGCGTATGCATAAAATGCATGCTGCATGCACACACACACACACACACACACACACACACACACACACACACACACACACACACACACACACACACACACATACACACACACACACACACACAAATAACGATTTGGATTCCTGAATACCTTATGCCAGGAGTGAGCCCACTATGCTCAATGTACAGGTAAGTCATAAACCTCATTAAAATTAAGTCAACCTGCCTGAAGTCTCCCAAACACCACTATTCCTTTGCTTTCTTTGAGGATTAAGTAATTAAGACTCTTCACTTCAGAAGGAGTTTTAGCATGAGAAAAATGCCTACTGTACCTGAAAACTGGCACAAATCGTATGTGGACAGCAATCCTGAAATAAGCTTTTTAAATGTCAGAAACAGTTGCAAATAGCAGAAAAGTGAATTTTATTAGTGTTACTTCAGCCTACCCGTCATTTATATTATAAAAAGTTATAAGCGATGTGTGCGGCCCTATTTGAGGAATACTTGTAAGAAAATGCTTTTTCCATATAACTTACTATAAGTGAATCCTACCTAATGGTTTATAGTCTGCAAACCATACATCATAGGCCAATGGTTTCCAGCACAAAGAGTTGTTCTCATTGTGAGGACTTTCCATAAATCCGTGGCAAAGTTATGATGTCAATCTGTAGTTTGAGATCTTGGTAAAATATGAGAAAGAATGTGCACATGTTTTAATATATTTCAAAATATTACTCAAGGTAAGAGAGCTGTGCATCTTTGGCATGCCAGCAATCAGTAGTCAATATGTATCTGATCTTGCTTTTTCATCTAATCATCGAACAGGTGGGTTGCTGGATCGACCTCGGAGCTTCATGCCAAAGCTTTCAGATCTGAAGAGCTCTGAGCTCCTCACCCCACATACAATTCCCTCACCTGCCTGAAGTACTTCTATCTTGGTTGCTGTGCCTTGACTAAACTAGACATTGACCAAGAACCCCTTCATTGTTAAGTGCAATTTTTTCCTCCCTTATCAGAAATTTTTGGATAGCTATTGTAAAATTAGAGGCATTGTTAGGGTATTAGCAGTTGTTTAAGATAGATTAGTTTGTTTTTATAGTTCTTCTAATAGTTACTTCTGTTTGTGTTTTATATATAGTATTGATGTAATAGTTGAGCTAGTTATATAGATAAGTATGATTGATATTTACATACATCACTTTATAGTTATTCTGATGTCAACAGGCTTTAAAGGTGTTTGCCCTGTGGGTATAAAATGCTACCTCAAGACCCACACACTCACAGTGTGTCTACTGTTTAGGGACCTTCCCACTTACAATATCTGTGCTCCATTTGTGCTGGGTTTGGCAGCAAGGCCCTTCAGGAGTGAAGAAAGCTGCTAATAAAAGGCCTTCTTCCCCCACAGACAGGGTTCAAAATCTCTTTGGACCCAAAGGCATCCACCTCTTCCCATTTCTCTGAAAAGAAAAGGGCTAAGGAACAGGAAAGATCTAAAAAGAGAGAAAGAGACAATGATAGTGATAAGGTGAAAGAGAAGTCTAAAGGCAAGAGACCGAAGGATCACCTGGAGAAAGCCAAGAAAAGGTCTCCTGACCTACCAGCTATTGTAGGTTCAACGCCTAAAGTCTCAGGACAGACAGCTCTTACTGTTGTTAGGATCCAGACTCCCTCACTGACATCTTTTAATCCAGGACCTATGAGTTTCAGGCGTCATTTGCCACTATTACAAAACATACTTTCAAGGCCTGCTTTGCTAGCCTCATCCTCTAGAGATGCCTGACCAGTTTGGAGCCTTACTGAAATCAGTGTCAACTGAATGATGAGGAAGTTTTTGAGGACATTGATTCAGCTGTGAGTCCTCCCAACTCCATCCCGAGGAAAGGACAGGGATCAGCCCCTTCCACTCCAATGGCTCAGCTTCCTACACCATCTCAAATCATGGATCCAATGTACAGCAGAGCCAATCTTCCTGCAGTAGCAGCTTCAGAGCTGATAGCCCTGGAAACTTCAGCTTCAACATCTTCCCTCACTCAGGTTGAGTAGAGTCCCAGACCTGGAGCATTGGTGTAGGAGCTCTAATGGTGGAGTCAACCATGAGATTTTCAAAGCCATCCCTGCTGCTTGGGGCTTCAGCATTGGACAACTTGGTTCTAAGGTCCTCCTCAGAGCCTTCAGTCCTCAGAATTGAGGAAGCTTCTGACTGCACTAATATATGTGGCTCTTCTTTGGTTCCATCGGCTGAGTCTGTTTTTGAGGCTTTGAAGAGGGCCTTGGCCAGACTAAGATGGCTGGTAATGCTCAGAGTTTGTATCCATCTAGTCTCTCTCTGAAGACTGCTCCTACTCCTTCACATTAGGGACAAATGGATTCCATAGGCTTTGAGACTACATGGCACTTGAGTCTCACTTCCAGTTTCAATTAGACCCCATCAGGAGTCCCAAGGCAAAGTCCCTAGAAGAGGACTTGTAAGAGGAAGCATACTGACTCCTCTCCTAAGTCTGTCACCGAAGACACTAACATACATAAGGGAGAAGGTTCCCCAAGGTCTCCCCCAGAAGACATGTAGACATCGTTGAATTTATTAATTTATTTACATTTGTTTAATGGAAATTTCAACTGGACACAGGTCCTTTTTCAGTGGAGGCCCAGGGAGAAAAGCTCCACAGAACAATAGATGAGCAGCAGAGTACATGAAGAACAATTGAATATACATACAATAGCAAATAATATATACTGCACTTAACATTAGCTATACATACAATATGAAACATAGTAATGAACACACATACCAATATCTAGCTAGAGGCTAGGAATAAAGGTAGGATGTATATACAGATAGTACTAAGCTCAAACGGATACTGTTCTAAACTCATATATAAATCTTGTATACAAATATTGCACTAAACCCAAACAGATATAAAACAGATGCTCCACACAAAAGTGGAACAAGCTAGAAGGGATAATTTAATGGAAGGGGAAGATATAGGAGTAAGAGAAGAGACTGAGTGAGTAGTATACGTGGTAGTGAAAGGAAGCTACGTGTAAGTCAGTTGGATATGTATTTGGAGTTGAGATGAAGTGAGGTAGTTAAGCATGTTATAACAGGTCTGAGAGATTGACTGAGGAGGGAAGGGGAGGGTAAAGGGTGAACCACATCATGCAGAGGAAGGAATGCAATGATAAGACAGTGTGAGGCAGGGTGGCTAGGGGAGGAGAGAGAAAGGGGAGATAAAAAGGAGGGTTACTAGTCGGGATTGGTCGGGACTGGTGAAAACAGAGTAGGGGGGATGTTCCAATGAAACTCCTTCTTCTGATGAGTCAGTGTTTCTCAAAGCCTTTCAGTCTGGCCCTTCAACGTCCTGGGAGGTCCCTCCTCTCAATTACTTAATTTACCTCATTATTGAGAAAGCCTATAAGGAGCCTGATGTGGCAGAGCCCTTTCCATAGAAACCAGACAGAATTTTAGGTGCCCCTAAAAAAAAGGAAGTTCTAGGCTAAGAGTCCTCTGTAGATGCCATGGGTGATAGCAGCAGCCACTAAAAAAGAACTTTCCGAAGACAGTTCCTCTGTCCTTCCCTGTAACAGAGAGTCTAGGGCATTGGATAGATTGGAGAAATGGCCTTATGCTTCAGCCTCCTTTTCTCCTCATGCACTGAACTACATGGCTAACTTGACATGCTTCCAGAGGGATTTGATTAAGGAACTTTCAAACTCCCTGACAGATATCGAAAAAGACATGGATATCAAAGTTGTCTAACCTACAGTCATCATCAAATGTTGCCATGAGACTGGTATCAAATGCAGCAGCCCAAGCAGTCAGTACAGGTATTACTATGCATCGTCATGCCTAGACATAGCTCTGCAACTTTGCAGAAAGCTTTAAAACATCCTTCATAAATACCCCCTATGATTGCCCCACTTTATTTAGGCCCAAGTTCAAGGATATGTTTACCAGGAGTGAGCAGAACAGTAAGACATTCTCTGCCATTGGAATCCATTTTTCAACTCTGCAGAGACCCTTCTCCAGGACTCAGAGAGGGGGAAGAAAAATGTGGTTCAAAAACTTTCAAGGTTTTCAGCAGGATACTTCTGGGGATATGCCTCCTAGAGGCAGAGGTAATTCGACGGAACATTTCCCAAGAGGCAGAGGTGGTCCACAAAATCAAGGTTTTCATGGACCATTCACAGAGGAACCTTATCAGTGTCCCTAAAACCTTGCCTGACTGCAGCACTCTGAAGGCATTCAGGGATTGCTTCTTCTTACACACTTTAGCCTGGAAAATATAACTTCCAATGCTTGGGTGCTAAGGATCATTACCCGAGGTTATACAATACCCTTTTTGGAAACTCCAAAAACAAAGCAAATGATACCTGATACTCCACTCAATCAGTTGGAATCCACAGCAATAGAAGTTATAAAGTAGCTGGAGAAAAGAGTTATCCAACCGTTCCTCCAAGACCAGCTAGAAAAAGAGAATTTTCAAGGTTCTTTTTAGTACCAAAAAGACAGGGGACCTAAGACCAATTTTGGATCTCAGCAATTTTAATCAATTTCCAAAACAGGCAAAATTCTGGATGGTCAAAGGACAATCCATTCTGTCTTTGCACAGAAAAGATGATTGGATGTGTTCTATAGATCTCCAGAATACCTACCATCAGATAAAGATCCAGCAGCAGTCCCGGAGATTTTTCTGTTTCCAACTGGGAGCCAAATCAGTATCAATTCAGAGCACTGCCGTTCAGTCTCACCACACCCTCTGGGTGTTCACCAATATAATGGCAGGCAGATGTGACAGCTGGTCTCAGGCTACAAGGAATCCAAGTATTCCCATATCTAGATGATTAGCTTCTAATTGCTACCTCCAGGGATCTACTTCTGTCACATCCATCATTCCTGCTATAGCTCTTGATTCATGTGGGCATTTCTATAAACACCAACAAAAGCAAACTATCACCTACCCAATCCATAGAATTTGTATGTTGCCACAGAGATGCTGTACCTCAGACAACAAAATTTCCCTTAGCATGGGTCAAATAAATCAGATCCATTGCTCTCCAGGTAATAAATCATCACAGACCCCAGGCTCAACTGGTATTACACATCCTAGATCTAATGGCTTCTTCCATAGTGATGGTCCCTTTACCCAGATATCACATGAGAGTTCTATAGTGGATGCTAGCTGGACATTGATCTCACCAGTTTCATCCCCATTCACTCATAGCTCTCAAGCTGTTAGCACAAAAAATCAGGACAAAGGCAAAAATAATGGAGGTGCAAATCCGCAAAAATAGGGACAAGTTTTAAATACTGCTCTTAGAAACTTAGCAAGTTGGTAGAATAAAAGGTCTTCTGTTACCATGCATTTTCTGAATGATATGAAGTCTGAAACTCAGATGCCTGCCATTAGTTAATGAATTTGATCCTTATTGATTTGCCACAAAAATCCAGAAAACCACAAATTTTATGAGGAACAGACCCAAAATATAAGGCAAAAATCTGGGTATTCTGTGAAATATTGGACATTTGACAGGTATGCCTTCCCTATAGAAAGCGACTCATGCAGGTTTGCAGGGACCACATTCTGTGATGGATTTCATCTGACTTATTCAAGGCAGAGTCTTCAATCCTCCAGTACCAAGAGTCACAGTGACCATGGATGCCTCCCTTTTGGGGTGAGTGGGGATATTTGGAAGGGAAAACAGACTGAGCATTGTGGACCATGATAGAGGCTATCCTTCAGATCAATGTTCTGGAGTTATTTGCAGTCCTCCTTACACTGCAAGCACTTTAGGACCATCTGGCCAAGGTTGTACTTGTCATTCCTTCAGACAATTTGGCAGTGGTTTGGTACATCAACAAACAAGTTGGACCCCATTCATGCCCTCTTTGCTGAGAAGCCATGATAATCTGACAATGAGTGATGTTCTCGAACCATTTCCTAGTAGCAATGCATATACCTAGGAAGACCAACATCATGGCAAGAAAAACTGAGCAGAAATATACTACTGCCTCATGACTGGTCACTCAGCAAAACAGTGGCAACAGAGACTTCCTGCCGCTGGGGCCAACCTTGCTGAAACCTTTTCACTTCTTATATAATCAACAAATACAAAAGTTACTTTACCCTCATCCCTCTAAAGGGATAGTCACTGATTGATACACTACTCCATCCTTAGACCCCAGGTCTCCGTTACTCCTTTCCTCCCATCCCTGTTATCAACAAGTTCATTCAGAGAGCAGTGGAGTTCAAAACCAGGGTAATCCTCATTGCCCTTTTCTGGCCTCGGCAGGTATGGTTCCCCTTTCTATGTCTTCACCTAGTTCACGCACCATGGGTTCTGAATCCATTCCCAGATCTCCTCAAATACCACTCCAGGTTATCTCTACTGGATCTCAAGACCCTAAAGTTAACTGTATAGCTTCTCTAATTCTAACAATTGCCAGAAATGCCAGTATTTCTTCCCCAGTAGTTTGAATTATATCTTCCTCTCAAAGGAACTCAGCAAAAAATACTTACAAGATCAAATGGAAGCATGTCTTTATCTGGGCATTTTCTAATAAACTAAACCCCTTTTCATACATGTTCCAGAAATTTTATTTATTTATTTATTTTATTTTATTTTACATTTGTTTACCAGGAGTGTCCACTGGGCCAGAATGAGCCCGTTTTCAGTGGAGGCCTGGGGAGAAAAGCTCCATGGAGACATAAGTACAACATACAGTAAAACTGACATTAATACAACATACAACTAAGTTACAAATTGGTGTAAAACCACTATTAGCTATAGCAAATTAATATTACTTATCTATACAATGAAGACACTTAGCAATCTTAAATGTATTATAATGTTGTATGAAATATAAGGATGGAAGAAGTGATTGATAACTATGGGTATTTCAGTGGGTAATGTGTAGTAGAATAGTGCTAACAAGTGGTGGCAAGGTGGTGGTTGAGAGATACGTTTGAGTGTAGAAAAGAATAGAGGAGGATTGTTGTGTGGATGGTGTGAGAGGTGGACTGTGAAATGAGTAAGAGAGTGACAGTAGTGGAGGATGATAGATGGATGGATAGTGAAATGAGTGAAAGAGTAACAGTAGTGGAGGATCAGATTATATGGGGTGTGGAACAGAAGCATTGACAATGGGTAGTTAGATAAAGATGTTGGGTAGTTTTGAAGGAGATAACATCACTGGTGGCTCTGAGTGCTGACAGGAGTGAGTTCCAGAGTTTGGCAATGCAGAAAAAATAGAGAGCCTGACCAGTGGGGAGTATAGGTTTTTGAACGAGTAGCAAGGTCTCATTGTTTGATCTGAGAGGTCTGTTTGGGTGGTATTTCGTTAGAGCTGAGGAAAGGGCTGAACAGTCGACAGATTTATAGATTATTTTGTGGGCTATGGTAAGCTGTTGGTAGTTAAGGTGGTAATTCAAGCCATTTTAGTGTGTGAAGTGAGGAACAGTGGTGGGAGCAGTAGGTGGCATTAGTTGCGAATCTTGCAATTTTTTTATAACAGGTTTCCATTTTGGTTTTTAGACATGTACAAATGTTTGTGAATAAGGGGGCACCATATAGTAAGGTTGGTAGTAAAATGGTAGAGGCCAAGGTTTGTTTGGTGGTGGGGCGGAATAAGTGTTTATGTCTGTATAGGGTTCCTAGCGTTTGGTGGTTTTTTTTTAATGTTGTTGTGAATATGCTGGTCGAAGGTTAAGCTTTCATCAATGGTGACATCTAATAGTTTTGTATGCGAGATGACTTCTAAGGTGGCTTTGTTAAGTGAGTACATTTTAAAGTCAGGTTTGTTTACAGTGATTTTTTTAGGGGTGAAGAGAAGAAGTTTGATTTTATTTGGGTTGAGTGCAAGATGGTTGTTAGTCATCCAGTTTTCAATGGAAGAGAATGCTTGCTGAGTGTGTGTGAGTAGTTCAGGTATGGTTTTGGAGGTGCAGATTATTGTTGAGTCATCTACATATTGAATAACAGAGTTGTTGGGAACACAAGAGTGAAAGTCATTGATAAAAATACTGAAAAGTAGGGGGCCTAATATGGACCCTAGAGGAACTCCAGTAGGAGTATGTAGGAATGCTGAGGTAGAGGCATGCCATCTAATAGATTGTTTTCTATTGGACAGGTAGTTGGAAAACTAAAGTAGAGTCAGTGAAGATATCCCCTGAGTGGAAAGCTTGGAGAGAAGAAAGGAGTGGGAGATGGTATTGAATGCCTTAGAAAGATCAAGGAAAGGGAGGAGACAAATTTCCCTTCATTGCAAGCTTGGTAAACAGTATTTGGGAATGATAGGAGAGCAGTGTAGTACTGTGGGTGGGTCGGAAACCATGTTGATAGGGGGGTAGAAGATTGTCTAGTAGGTTATGCTGGAACTGGAAGTGTATGCATTTTTCTAGGATTTTAGAAATGGGGGATAGTATAGAGATGGGGCAGAAGTTAGAGGTGTCTGAGCTATTACCACCTTTATGTAGGGGAAGAATGTATGCTTTCTTCCAGATGGTGTGTATGTAGGATTCCTGGATAGATCTGTTTAAGAGTAGGGTAGGATATGGCTGTAGGTGATATTTTAAGGTATTCAGGGGGTAGACTGTCAGGGGCATTGCTTCCTGGTTTTAGTTTAAGAAGGAGTTTGGTTATAGTAGAGGTAGGGATGGGGAAGAGAGAAAATATGCTAGTGGGAGGGTCTGTGGGTTGGTTATTATTGGGGCAGTGATTAGTTTGACAAGGTGGAGGTGGGAAGGAGGCAGTAAGATTAGTCATTGTTTCTATAAAGTATGAATTGAAGATAGAAGCGATTTCTAATGGTGTTTTTTCTGGATATGGACAGGGGTTGCTTTTAGTACCAAGGTTTAATAGTGAGGAAATTGTGCTCCAAATTGTCTTGGGTTTTGCTTAAAATTATGCTGTAGTTTAATATAGTGATCTATTTTATCATTAATAACTAGACATTTTACTTTGTTGCAAAGCTGTCTATACAGTTGGAGGTCAGTGAGATTTGTACTTCTTTGACATTTTTTCCAGCCTTTACTCGAGTGAGCATAGCCTGTCTGGTAGTTTTGGAAAGCCAGATGGTGTGTTTTGATTTTTACTCTTTTATGATGGAGATAGGCCTGGCTGTCTAGGACATTTAGGAAGGTTGAATTGAAAAATTCAACTGCCTCATCTAGTGGGAAGGTCTTTAGTATATTCCAGTTAACAGATTTTAGATAGTTGGTAAAAGTATCTGGGTTGAAATTGGTAAGGGTTCTCTGCATTATGTAGTGATGTTGGCTGGGTAGTTGGGAGGTTTACATATAGCATAGGCTGGTTGGTGGTCGTTGATATTGCAGGGAAGAGTACCTGTTTCAGAGAATTTGTTGGGGTCAGAAACTAGGATCCAGTCTATGACTGAGCCACTAATATTGTTTTTGGCTGGTCTGGTTATTTATGTGAAAATTGGGTGAAATTATAGAAGTTGATACTGGGGCGTATGAAACTGTCTGCTGATTGAGACAATTTATATTTACATCTTGCAGTATGATTGTTTCATTGTTAATTATAATGGATATCCAAGCTAAGATTTCTTTGAGAAGGGAAGTATTGTTCCCTGGGGGTAGGTATAGTGTTGTTATACATATGCTCTTGCAATTATTAAGTTTTAAAAAAGCAATTAGTATTTTGGCATTTGAGAATTGAGGAATAGGGGATGAATAGGGGCTAATGGAAAGGCAATTTGGGAAGAACAGGGCAATGCCTCCTCCTTTTTTTTGTGGGATCTATCTGATTTAAGGCAAGAGTAACCGGGTGGAAGGAATTTGGAATCCATGATATATGGTTTTAGCCAGTTTTCGGTAGTTGCAAGTATATCTGGTTTAGTATGCAATTTCCAGACATGGAATTCAGGAATTTTGTTTCTAATACTTTGGAGGTTGATAGTGGTAAAGTTTAGTGATCTGTGGGAGTGGGAAAGGTTGGGGGTAGATGGATTGTGTCCGGGGTTAGGATGAATATCCCACATAAAGAGAGAAAGAGTTTATGGATGGGGGTGTTACTGTAGAACATTTTCGTGTCATGTAAGACTGATTTTTGCTAGGTAGCGGGAAAGGGGTGTAGTAATTATTAGTGAATATTTTAAGTTTTAAGAGTAAGAGTGGGTTGGGTTGAAAGAGGTTGGAGGATATGTTAGAATAGGAGGCTAGTGTAGGGGGGTGTATGTCAGTTGGTGATGTCTTGGGAGTAGATGAGGTGGATCCAGGACATTTGATCGAATTATCAAATGTCCAAATCCATTAAGCGCGAGCATACTTACGCAAAAGTGCTTTTCACTGAAGAAGCACTTTCACGTAAGTATGCCTGATGCTGACGCTGGGCAATGGTGCAGATAAGAGAAACTTCCCTTTTCCCCACTGTAGTGCAGTCTTGGAGGGAAAATATTAAAGTAGGGGAGGTGTGCAGGGGTGGGGGGGTGAAGCCCCACTGAAAAAACGTAAATGTAGTGTTATTTTGTTTTTGTTTTTTTTTATTGACAAGCATTAACAAAAGCGCTTTTTTGGTTAAATCACTTTTGTTAAAGTGCGTTCAGTGGTTATGGATTCGGACATTTGATCATTCAATCAAACATCCTAGATCCAATGAGGTGTATTGAGAGGTGTTAGATTTGTAAGTATAATTAATAATAGAGTGATTGTAAGGGTTTATGGAGAGGAGTGAAGGACAGCCATTTTATTAATTCAGGTAAATGGTTGTATGGGTGTGGGGTATGGATGGATGTAAGGTTGTAAGGGGAAGAGATATTTACAAGTAAGGGGAGTGGGCTTAGTTGACAGGTGGAAGAGGTTGGGTTTAGGGGAGAGGAAGTGAGGTCAGAGCAAGTTGTTGGGGGTGGGGTTTGTGTAGATATAAATGTAATTGATATAGGCGTGGGTGGTAGAAGGGGAGAAGGAAGGGGCTGAGCCAGAGTAATAAGCATGCAAGCACAGAGAAAACAATAAATGGGCGTGCCTTCATTGAAGGTTGAACGTCGAGCTGGCACCTCGGCGTTCGTGAAAATCTACTGACAATCATGAGCGGACCAGAGCTCCGCTGTGGCGACCCCTAACCGGGAAAAGCCGAAAGACAACAACAACTATGGCTGGTAACAAATTGCTCACTGTAAATCTTCTCAGTTGAAGATTCAGGAGAGATAGACTAATTAAAAAGCAAGCCAGTTGGAGGGAATATTAAGCAGGAGTGTGTGGGGTTGAAAAGCTAGGGTAACAGGCCTTAGCAGCAGTCTTACTGGACGATCAGGAGAGAGTTTGTTTTTTATTTAAAAGTAGTAATTATCTTAGAAGTTATGCAGCTTTATTTATTAAGACAGGCTGTTGTACATACCTTCTTTTCAGCCTTTTTCAGCTCTTGGGACAGTTGTGATTTAACTTTGCGTGGTATTATAGGTCTGAAATACACCACCATGAATGAAGGCTTTTATGTGGGCAACAGAGGTTATAAATTAGGCTGAAAGAGTTTCTTTTCTGCCTTTTTCAGCTCTTGGGACAGTCGCAATTTAACTTTGCCTGGTACAATAGGGCTGAAATACACCACCACATATGAAAGCATTGGCAACAGTGGTTTTAAATTAGGCTGAAAGAGTTTCTTTTCTGCCTTTTTCAGCTCTTGGGACAGTTGTGATTTAACTTTGCATGGTACTATAGGGCTGAAATACACCACCACGAATGAAGGTTTTTACTTGGGCAACAGAGGTTATAAATTAGGTTGAAAGAGCTAGAAATGCCACAAGTATGACAGACTGCTAAAATATTTTCAAAGCTGGTTCAATTTATTCCACAATTAAAGTACAATTAGCAGCCATTTCAAATTTCCACATTGGATTCAATAGTACTTCCACTGCTTCACTTCAAAGTTTCCAAGGCCTTTCTGAGAGATACTTTTTTATTGAGACCCCCAGTTTATGATCCCTCTTGGATGTCACCATCTTACTTCGGTCTTTAACACAAAAACCCTTTGAACCAGCAGCATCCATAGATATGAAGTTTCTTTTCTGGAAAGCATGTTACACATATTAGGTGTGCATAGACAACTCGGATTCTACCTCCATCATACCAAGACCATCAGAAAGTCAGATCAATTGTTCATATCCTTCTTCAAGAAAGAGATCATGCAAGCAATTTCGAAAGTAACCCTCTCAAGATGGTTAGCAGATTGCATTTCATTTCTCTATGATTCACTAGGTATGCCTTTACAGTCAAAGCCTAAGGCACACTCTGCCAGAGCAATGGCAACCTCAACAGCCTTTGCAAAATGTGTTCCTATCTGATTTTTCAACTCATAACTTTGTATCTCACTACAAGTCATATGTGTTGTCCATGACTCACACATCTTTTGGTTTTGCCATACTTAGGAATATCCTTCCTTGAGTCCAGCTTGGTCTCTGTTGGGTAGTTTGGGACCCTGTCCCACATGTAGAATTAGATGAAAAAAGTCAACATCAGATGCAAAACTCATAAACTTACCATAATGATAGAGCTTTGTTGTTTTTTTTTCATCTGGTTCATTTCCCCTCACTCCTTCTCCCGACCAAATTATCATTGTACCTCCAGCGACTGGCCAGATCTCCTTTGGACCTTGTCAGATCCCTATTATCTCTTACACTTTACTGTGTTATATATATATATATATATATATATATATATATATATATACATATATATATATATATATATATATATATATATATAGATATACACACACACACACACACACACACACACACACACACACACACACACACACACACACACATAATGCCTTTTTGTGATCAGTCAGCAAACTCAATCTGAGGTAATTCAGGCAGGAGAGGGAAGTAATTAGAGCTCTCGAATCTGCACTGAGGTCAGATCTGGACAGATCTGACAACCTTGAACATGACAAAAAGAAAACAACATGGATCTATCATTATGGTAAGTTCATAACTTTTGTTTTCTGAATGATGTGTCAGATGACATAATTCTTTTAAAAGTAGCTCTTACTGCTTTAATGGTATTATATGGGATTATGATTGTGTTTCTGATTATAATTGGCATATTATGCGTTGAGACATGGATGCCAAGAAAATCACCTCAAGAGTGAAGCTTAAGAGGTGAATGTAGGCATCCATGTTGATAACACATAATAAAATTCTATAATCATAGTGTCATAGTAGAATACTAGGCTATCAACCCAAGGGGCTTTTTTAAGCCTAGCCATACTTTCCAGTAAAATTTGATAGGTATTAGTTCCCAAGGGTTTTGTGGGGGTATATATACTTGGACATAGGTGGCTGAGCATTTACAAGCTTCCTCTCTCTAGAGCAGACATAAGTGCCAGACCAGGGGTATATTCTCAGTTCCCCTTCGATCCAAGTTTATCATGAATAAGTGTATAGATGAACGCTGCTTCCCATGGATGGAAGACCTGTTCAAGTGAAGGCTGAGCCTCTGAGGCACATATTTCTCCCTTCAGCATTTCCTATTTATGTTGCAAGCAAGATTTAGTCCCCTGGATCAGCTGTTTTACAACATGTGGAACAGTTCCATTAGCTCTGGATCAGAAGGCTTAGGTCACCTCTTAGCAGCCTTTAGGAGACCGAATATAAGGAGATGGCTTTGAGGCAGTCCACATAGGATTTACTTTCCACTCCATGTATTTTTTTTGTGAGTGATCTCTGGGGATGTTCCAGTTTTTGCATATGCCTGGCCAGTTACTTACCAAAGATATGCTCATAGGTGTGTACTAGGCTAATGGCCCTGGAGCTTTTACAAGCCTAGCCCATAGGATTACCCTGGCATCATGCCACCCGACTTTAGTTCCCAGTGCCTCTGTCAAGTAAAGCCATTGGAGTAATCCCTCGGGTGAATTTTCTATTTCCCATCCACTAATCAAGATTTCTCTTGAAGAGGGCTATTGAGGTGCTCTGCTTGACATGTATGGGAAGTCTATTCCATAGCATGGGCAGTCTCTGGGTTATGAACCTGCCTCTATAGCAGGTTTTGTTGATTGTGGTAAAGAGGTTGATGTCTCTGGAGTGTATGGTGTGGAGGGATTGTGATTTCTTTAGATGTAGCATTTCCAGCTGAGCTGGGTCAGACATGGCTTTTTAAGTCAAGCAGAGAGCACCTCTAAGTAGGCGATATGAGACAGAGAAAAGTTGGAGTTTTTTGAGTCTGTCCATATAGGACAAATGTTTAAGACATAGGATCCACTTTGTGAGATACGTTTGTGACCTCTCCAGTTGTTGCAGGTGTTTAGTGAGGTACGTGCCAAATGAGGAAATGTACTCAATGATTGGCCTAGTGAGGGAAGAGTAAGGGGGAGACAATGACCTCTTTCTTCCTGGATGCAAAACCCTTAGTAATGAGATGTGCCACATAGAAGGACTTTCTGACCACAGTGGCAATGTGGTGGTCAATGAGGTTGCTGTCAACTTATGTTCCCAGATCTCTTATAACGCCTTCTGTGTTTAGCGGACTACCATCAATGTGGTAATTCATGGGAACCTGGTTTTTCCCAAAGGGGATGATGACAGTTTTTTTGGCATTGAGCTTAAGACCATGGTTCTGACACCAGTCATTAGTCTCAGTCAGGCCTTTCTGTAAGATGTCAACATTACTTGGGGAGTTAATAATAGCTCCCAACTTGCAATCGTCTGCAAACGTTGTCAGCCAGAGTCCCTTCGTGAGGAACTTTTTAAATCTGACAACTCATTACACTCCCAAAAACATGTTCCCTGTTATCTGTTTCTTCCCACCATACCTTCAGCATTTGTTATCTACTGTGTAAATACTTCCAAGCAAATATCCTAAATCTTCTAAACTTTGTTATATACTTGGGAGCTATACATGTTCTCTCATTGTTCTCTTGTAAATTATCTTTTCCAATTTCTCTTCCCAATATTTTCTAACCTCCTCTAATTGATTTTTATACTTAGGCAATATTTTCTATGTCCTACAAATTATCCCCTTTTTAACAGTAACTTCTGTTCCAGATTTGACTAAAAACTTTACCATAGTAGATCTGTCACTTAGGACTCTTCCTATCCCTTTCACTTTGCACATACTCTGAAATCAGTCCCTGATATGGAAGGGAGTTACTTACCTGCAGTCCAGACTTCATCTTGGTCTCATCCCAATATGTTACCTATCCCTCTCAGGATATCTGCTCCTGTTTCCTTTGCCAGCTTTCTCCAGTAAAATCCAACCCAGTCTTGCCTGTTTTCAGTACCCACACTTGCAGATATCCCGAATGGCAAAAACTCCTTTCTCCATTCATGTGCTGGCTTAGTTCTTAGAATACCTTCTGCAACTTTATGAATATTATATTCTATATGGTGTTGGTTATTCTGTTTAAGGGTCTGCATACAAAATGACACTCCCTCCTTATCTCTTGAACTTCCCCTGCTTTATCATCATTGCTTTCCACTTTGAATTATAACTTACTGCTTTTGTTATGTATATGAACCTTAACTGTGTAGCTCTAAAATATTCAATGAAATCAGGTAATCCTAAACCACCTTGTTCTACTGGGAGGACCAATTTATCCCCCTTTTCTTTTGCCCTCTTTCCCTCACAGATATTTTTTCAACTTTTTATAAATTACGATCCACAACTTTTCCTCTGGTTGATAAAAACATGTCTGACCTGTATATACAACTAAAGGGACTGAAAACAATGTCACTGCTTTTTTCTTATTATCCTTATCCATAAACAAGACCTTCCAGGTTCTCATCATCATCAACCCCCTTTTTCTCATTTTCTGCATGGGCCCAGGTGTTGTTTCAACTGTTGCCATCTCTCTCAATTCACTGCCACTCTTCTTGCCTTCCTCATCAGTCATGTCTGACTGTCGCAGATCTACTCTCATGCAGTCCATCCATCTTTTTGCTTGACATTGTCATTTCTTTTTGGCTTCTTCATGTCTCTCCCAAGTCTTTTTCACCAAATAGTCTTATGCTTTCCTGCAGATGTACCCAAATCACCATAGCTTGTTCTTTTTTACCTATTCTGTAATTGGAGCTACTCTAGCCTCTGCTTTGATGTCCTAATGTATTCATCTCTCCCATAGTGTGCATCCTAGCACCTCTCTCAGGCACGTCATATCTCATACCTCTAGCTTCCTCAACTGCTCTCCCTTTACTGTCCAGGATTCTGTACCATACAGTAGAACTGTCACACCACTGTTTTACACACCTTAATTTTCAGCTTCTAGGAATTCTTCTGTCATATACTATCCTAGACACTCTGTGCCAGTTGGCTGTGACCCCTCTGATTCTAGCTTTCACCTCCTCAGTTGGACTTGCCTTCTCCTCAAACAACCCTCGCAGATACCTGAAACTGTTAACCTGTTCCACTGTTTTCCCTTCTATTTCAATTCTCAGCTTTTTCTCATTTCCACCATATTCTATCATTACAACTGTCTTATCTGTACTCAGTTTCATCCCACGTGCCTTCAGTGTTGCATTGCATGCCCCTATCCTTAACTGAAGATCTTGCTTAGAGTCTGCATGTAGTGTCACATCATCTGCATACAGCAACTTTGTCGATTTGTCTTATCTGGACCATTTGCTAATGTAGTCCATCACCAGTTTGAACAGCAGTGGGCTTAGAGTTGAAGCCTGATACACACCCGCTCCCACATGGAGCCCCTCTGACAGTCCAAACACTGTTCATACTTAAGTCATTGGTTCCTTGTGCATAGCCTGCACTAAAATATTTCTTGGTCTTCGAACTATCACCGGACTGCTTAAATCAGTTTTATTGTGACCTTGTCATATGCTTTCTCCAAGTCTAGGAATGCCCAGTTGGACTCTTTCTTCATCTGTAGCTTCTTCACAACTATCTCTCACTGCAAACATCAGGTCGGTTGTGCTACATCCTGATTTCAATCTTAACAGCTCTTCTCCCATCTTACGTTCTACTGCTGTGCATCTTAGTTTAGTCTCCTTGTCCACAACTTTCATGCCGTGTGGCAGGAGTTTCATACCTCTGTTCTGCTCACAGTTATAGATGTCCCCTTTGTGCTTGTATAATGGTGCTAGTATGCTTATTCTCCAGTCAGGAGGAATACTGTTTTCTCTCCATACTACTATGAGTATGAACCATTTCTCCCTTATCTCACCAAACATTTTGATCTTATCTGCTATGACCTCATCTGAGCCTGCTACTTTCACTGACTTAATTTTCCTTAGAGGTGTTCTTACTAGTTCTAAGACAGATTCTTTTTCATTTTTCATAGTAGGTTGTGCCTGGGGCAATACAACTTTTGTGTGGTTTTCTCATTCAGAAGCTGCTGGAAGTACTCCTTCCATCTGTCTTTAATTTCCTGTGGACTGGTGAGCAGGTTGTTACTGGCATCCCTTCTGAAGGGTATGTGACTATCTTTATCTTTGTGTCTTTGCCTTGCAACTTGATATAGTTTCTTTGTGACATCTATTGAGTCACTTTCCAGAAGCCACCAGTAGAGTGCCTCTGATGCCTTGTTCTTTCCTATTGCAACTTTTCACGTAGCCTCTTTGTTAGCCAAACAGTATTCCTTCTTAGCCTTTTTTAGACAAGAAGCATCTTTATTTAATTTTCATGTATGACATAAGCAGTCTTACATTTATATAAATGAAAATAAACCATACCGACACAATCTGAGTTGCAAACATTACACAATACAAACCATGCCATCACAACTGTAGCTGCAAACATTATACATCACTTATAATATATTCAGTCATTGTCAGTCAACAATCACATATCTCATTCAATTCCTGCTTTCTTTTAAACCTCATTCCTCCTTTACATGTACTGATCCCACACTTCCCATGTTTTCCTATGTAATATGCTCCTACCTTTTTCTAAAGATCCCAATTCCAGTTGTTTTATCTCTGTTACTATCTTCACTACTTCTAGTAAAGTTGGTTTAGACTTTGAATTCCATTTTCTAGTAATTGCTGTTTTGACAACCATCAAAATTAGACTCAGCAAGGGCTTACAATGTCTAGGCAATTCCAATCGGTATCATAGTTCAAAAAAATAATTTCCTTAGTTACACCAATTTGCTCAACCAGCATCTCTGACAGAGCAGTCTGCAGGGAATCTTTAAAGTTTGCCAACTCATTATACTCCCAGAAAATATGTTCCCAATTACCTCTTTCTACCCAACATACCTCCAACATTTGCTGTCTAGGAAACATTCTTTCGAGTCTACCTGAGGTATAAAAGTACCTATATAAACACTTCCAAGCAAAGATCCTAAAACTTCTAGGCTTCGTTGCATATTTGGGAGACATATATATATCTCCCATTGTTTCTTTGTGAATTGCTTTTCCAATCTATCTTCCCAATCCTTTCTAACCTCCTCAGATTTATTCTTATAATTATCATGCAATATTTTATATGCTCTACTAATTATTCCTTTCTTAATGGCAACTTCTGCTCTAGATTATACTAAAAACTACCAGTGATGGTCTTTTGTTTAGGACCCTCCTATTTCTTTCTCTTAGCCTAGGGTCTATGTCATATGAGTGAATAGCACAAATTGTGAAAGCTTATAATATCGAACGTACTGGACCTCGAACTTCCGCAGCCCCCCCACACGCCCGCTAAATATATATTCCAACTCCAAAATCGCACTACAGTGAGGAAAGGGCAAATATCCCATTCTTCACTGTACCGCGATCTCAGAAAAAGCACTTCGAGGTCCAGTACATTCGATATTATGAGCGTTCGCAATTTGTGCGATTCACTCATATGATATAGACCCCTTAGCCTATACTCTGTTAGCAATCCTTAATAGGGAAGGCGACCTCTAACCTGCAGTCCAAATAAGTTTTTGGCATCTTCCCATTCCATTAGCTTTCCCTCTAAAGTTATTTGCTCCCAATACCTTGGTTCCTTTGCCAGTTTTCTCCAATAAATTTCAGCCCCCTCTTTCCTTAACTGCAGTCATTCCTATTGGCAGAATCTCTTTTCTCCATTCCTGTGTTGGCTTAGTTCTTATAATACTTTCTGCTACTTTATGAACATAATATTCTGTATGATTATTTTTATTCTGCTTAAAGGCCTGCTTCCAAAATCCCAGTTTCTCTTTGTTTCTTGAGCTTATCTCCTGTTTCATCATCCTCTCTTTCCACCTTGAATTATACTTTTCTGCATGTGCTATGTATAGGAGCCTTAACTGTGTTGTTCTGAAATGCCCCTCAAAGCTGTTAATTCCCAATAAGAATAAACATATCCCACTTGACTATTGCCATCTTCCCCTCCCAGATAAAATCCTTCAAGTCTTTATTAAATGTTATCCACAGCTTCTCCTCTGGTTGATAAAAATATGTCTGACCTGTGTATAAGATTAATGGGACTAAAAATACTTTAACTGCTTGTATCTTACTATTGATATCCATAAAACAGAGCTTCCATTTTTTCAGTTTTTGTATTATCTTTTGTTTAGTCTCTTCCGACATATACTTAGCTGCAACACCAGAATAATTTTTAATCCATAGTCCTAAATACTGCATTTTATCATGTCCCAATAAGTATGGATATTGCTGAACCAATTTGTATCTAGGTACATAGTTTACCGCTATTGCCTTTGTTTTAGCTTCATTAAGTTTGTATCCCAAACAGATTTGAAACTGTCTTACTATGTTCCGCAGCACTGTAATGTCCTTCTCTGGTTTTGTCAGGTATAAAATAATGTCATCTGCAAACAGAGCCAGCTTTTCTTGACTATCATACCAATTATATCCTTGAATTTCTGAGTCCCTTACTTTCTTTGCCAATGGTTCTAAATATAATGCAAATAACAAAGGGGAGAGAGGACACCCCTCCCTGATTCCTCTGCTCAAGCAGCGATTATCAGAAAGGACCCCATCCACTTTAATTTTTCCTATAATCCCTCATATATCCTCCAAATCAACCTTATAATTTTATCAGGGAATGCAAATGCTTCCATTGCTCTGCTCATAAAGCAACAGCTTACTCAGCCAAATGATTTTTCTGCATCAGAACCCACCAACAACAGTGGCATTTTCTTACTTTCTGCTTCCCTCTGGATCATCAGTGTTCTGTTAATGTTGTCAAATGTTTGCCTCCCCTCCACAAAACCACATTGATCCATATTTATCAATGTTGGCATCTCTTTTGCCATTCTTTTCACCATTATAGACATAAACACTTTATAATCATGGCAGAATATAATTCCAACAGGAACCAGGTACCTCTGCAAAAACACAAAACAAATCCAAAGAATAAAAGCAGGCAGAGGCAAGGCTCCAGTTTCTTCAGCTGATTTATTACAAGACACACAAGCGCTTTCACCACAAGGCTTCTTCAGGTGTATAAAAAGCAGCACTCAACACACCCATTCTTATACTAAGCATTAGCTAGTCACATGATTAAAAAGAGAAAACTCTTAAAGGCACAAAGAACAATTGTATTCAGCCCACAGTAAAATGCATAGTAAAATATATAAAAACTTCATTGCAAAAACCACATTTCATAAAAGCAATATTACAAAGAATACATATTACAAATACACGTAAACCACATACATGTAACAGATTCTACCTACATAATGGTCTATTTTTCAGGATGGGTCTCAATGGTACATGGTCATTAAGACCATGTCCTGTGTTAGCTCTTAATCTCACAATCCATTTAGCCTCCAGGTTCTCAGTTTTAACTCTGGTGTCACCACCCCTCAAGTTCTCATAACATTTACCTAATACCATAAATGTAAAGGTGTGTTGATCATTCGTTTCTTTAATGTGTTTTGCTAAAGCATTGAACACACTACCCTTCTTAATATGGTATAGGTGTTCCCTGATCCTATCCCTTAATAGTCTATTGGTCTTTCCCACAAAGAATTTACTGCATACTTTGCAAGTAGCAAGGTAAACCACATGTGAAGTATCACACCTTGCACTGGTTCTTAGTGTATAAGTTACACCAGTGTCTGGATGCAGAAACTCCATATCTTGATTTATAAATTTACAGAACTGGCACCTAGTGCACGGTTTAGTCCCTGGTGTATCCTCAGTCCTGATTTGGTCTCTGGGATTGCAAAGTCGTTGCCTTAGCGTCTTCTTATTTTTAAAAGTAAACTGTGGATGTGTTCCTATCAGGTTGCTAACTTGTTTATCAGATGTCAAGATATTCCAATGCTTGCCTATGATGTCTGTGTAGTATCTTATATTTCTAGAATAGCTAAAACACATTTTAAGTGGTTGTGAGATTTGTTTCTGTTGACCCCTGTTGCATAAATCACTCTCTACCTGTTCAGAGAAATAGGGTCTGGCTCTACTGTGTCTAGAGTTTCTCACTGTCCTAATACTTTGATTGACAAGTTTCTGGTCATAGCCCCTCTCTGCTAGTTCTATATTTATCTTGTCTAGTTGTTCCACAAAATCTGTTTCTCTAGCATTCAATCTAGAGGCCCTGTAAGCTTGATTCTGTGCAACATTCCGAAAAATGTATTGACGGTGCATGCTATCTTTTCTTAGTAAACTGTTCACATGACATCCCTTCCTAAACATTTTAGTGCTCAATGCACCATTAAGTTCTTGTATAATAGAGACATCTAGAAAGCTAACTTCAGTATATGAACAGTTCATGGTGAATTTAAGAAAATGTGTTGAAGCATTAATATAGTCTACAAACATCATTAGCTGTTCTATAGACCCCCCCCCCATAAAAGGAAGAAGTCATCTACAAACCTGCAAAAAAATAATATGTCATCTTTAAAGTCACCCACGACCAAATTATCTTGTTCCCATTTGGACATTACAGCATTCGCATAACTGTTAGCACATGATGTTCCCATGGCTACCCGTTGCATTGCCAGTAGACCTTGTCCCTGAACATGAACACATTATTCTCCAGTACCAGACCTAGTAGTAACCGTATTAGGTCCACCATATCTCTATCATACTCCCTGGTTTCAAGCATTAACTGAGTTACACTATTAATCCCAAAATCATTTGGAATAACAGTGAAAAGTGACACCTCATCAAGGGTAACTAACAGCATTTGTTGTTTACAGGCTTGTTGCTCTCTTTCACATGCAAATCTGTATAAGTCTCTCACAAAATGTTCAGTGTCCTTCAAGATATAGTCTGACCATTTAATCAGATTCCTAAGGAATTTCTCCACAAAAATAGAAATGGACTCAGTGCACCAGTTGCTTCCAGCTACAATGGGCCTCATAGGAGGATTTTCCCTATTTTTGTGTACCTTGGGTAATCCTTGAATCACTGGGGTAGTGGGGTTAAATATAAGGAAGTATTTTAATAAATTTTCATCAATGAGACCCATCCTGGCTATTTCCCTTAGCTTGTTGTGTACATATTCAACCATTCTATTAACTTGTGATAAAGTAATAACTTTATAAAATGTGTCATCAGCTAATAAAACAAGCATTCTCCTGTCATAGTCTTCCCTATTCAAAATTACAATCTGTCCTCCCTTGTCTGCAGGGCGTATCATGATACATGGATTAGTTTGTAAATTATTTAATGCTGTAAATTCATCCATGGATAAATTGCACTGTCTGCTGCTACTAGGGTATAATTTTTGTTCATGAAACACTCTATAAACCTCATCTAAACATAACTGTTCAAATGCAGAAACCAAAGGATTTAACTTGGGTAAAAAAGAGCTTGGTTTTTTTAAACATAAATCCCCCATTTTCACCATTGTTAGCATACATAATTTTCAACATTAAATTGCGTGTAAATAACTTAATATCAAATACAATTTCAGTAATGTCAGAGTCAGCAGTCGGGATAAAAGAAAGTCCTTTTTCCAACACATTACATTCATATCTAGATAGAGTATGAGTTGATAAATTAACTATTAATTTTTGCTGTTCATGAAGGCTTTCTTTATCGTGTATGGACTCACCGTTCCTTCTGGGTGCTTCCTTTTGTTTCTGGTCATACTTCTCCCTCTCTGTTTGTCCATGGTTCAAGCCTCCTCTTCCTCGGCTTACAGACCTGTTCCTGGTTGGAAGAGGGAAAGTCAGACCTGAAGGTCGTAGGCTTTCTAAAAAAGAAGTATGGATGCCATCATCAAGATTATATCTATTCAAAGCTTCACCAGCCGCTTCTTGATCAACTTGTGCTGTGGTTGTGATAGTTTTCCTTCTTACCACTGTTGTCTCAGTCGTCGGCATGATGCCACCTAGGTCGCTAGTTATCTGAGCCCTCCCCTCATCTATTTCCTGGATGTCTTCAGGCTCTCGATTAATGGAAGTTGTCGTGGCGGCTGTCCGATTAGCGGGAACCTCAATGATGCTTCCTTGATTGGTTGACTCAACTACAGGGGTTTGAGTATTGGCCCTGTTATTATTGTTAGCCACTCTCGGCCACATAAAGACGTGGCCTCGTGAAAAATCTAGTCTGTCTCTATATAACTTTTTTAACTTGATTTGTATTAACTTGCGAGAATAGACATGAGCATTCTCAAGCATATAATTTATTGGCTTCACAATCGAAGCAGGGTCATATTTTTTACACAGATCAAGATATTTGTTCTTGATCTGAAGTAGTAATTTTGTTTCTTCTTTTTCAGCAAAGTCAGACAATAGTTTTAAGTAACCAGCACTGGTCTGTAGATTTAATTTCTGCCATTCACTTAATAGTAAAGGGTTACAGTCCGCTTGAGCGGGCATTTTAAGAATTCTCAAACCCCGAGGCACAATGCCTTCAGCAATACAAGTTTGGAGATGAAATTTCTCAAACTGTGTTCTCTTTAGTTTGAGCAAGTCTTTTTCTAACAAGAATAATTCACTTTTCAGTGCCACAATGTCTATATTCATGCATTCATCTCCATCTAGAACAAGTTCATTATTCAGTAATGGATTAGCTTTCTCGCTCACCTTAAATATAAATTGATTCACATTGAGTTCAGTCTATGTAATTTTTGAAACAGGATTATACTCCAATTCAATGCTCTCTGTTCCTGTAGGCATTCCTGTGGCCATCTCCCTGGATCCGTTGGAAAATGTAGAACCAAAAATAAGCAAAGCAGAATATAATTCCAACAGTAACCAGGTACCTCTGCAAAAACACAAAACAAATCCAAAGAATAAAAGCAGGCAGAGGCAAGGCGAAAGCGCTTGTGTGTCTTGTAATAAATCAGCTGAAGAAACTGGAGCCTTGCCTCTGCCTGCTTTTATTCTTTGACTTTATAATCATGGTTTAGTATTGTACTGTGCCAGTATTAAGCTGGATTTGATGGATATTTACCCTCTTTAGGTATTACAGCCACCACCAACCACTTCCCTCCAGGATGTTGGTACTTCTCCTCCTCTTAAAATACTGTTAAACAAAACCTCCCAGATCTTTATAAGTTTTTTCCCTCCTAGCTTCCAAACATTCACAGGAATACCATCTCTTCCTGGGGTCTTTCCTGTAGATTGGTTACACATCACCCTTTTTATCTCATCTCCTCCTAACTGTTAGTAATTGAGTGTCTTTACCTCTAACCTTGGCATATATAAACATTTCCATTTGTACCTTTTCTTGATTTCCATATTTCTCTGCTTTATACAGATTTTCATAGACTTTCCAAACTATTTCTAATACTGCTACAGGACCCCTTGTTATTTTTCTTGTTATAGGCTCCCTAAGCTGGTGACAGCCCTTTCTACTTCCTGTTGCCTGAGTTGTTGTGCTAAATGTTTTTGTGCTCTAGAGTTATTATCAAAAACAATTGCTTAACGCAATCTGTCTACATTCATGCATATTATCGAGGTAATTCCTTATTACATTCTGCAGTTGCTCCTCTTCTTGTTCTGTGAGATTCCCACTATTTTACAATTCTTTAATGTTTGTTAGTCCCTCTAAATAATTATTGTTACTTCTTAACCATATCTCTCTTTTTTATTTCCACCCCATTTTAAACACCACTTTAATTTTATCTCACACCCTAGGTATATTTTCAGAAGAAATTTACAACTTCTCTAATAGCTCCTGAATAATTTCCATTACCCATTCCTTAAACTCCTCTCTTTTCAACAGATAGGTGGGAAAGTGCCAGTGACTCATTTTTATTTTATTGCCCTGTGTTTTTATTTTAGTTATTATTGGTGCATGATCTGAAATAGTTATTGGGTGTGTATCAATACCTTCAATTAAATGCACATGTTCCTGTGAAATGTAAATTCTGTCTAGCCTAGCTCAGTTTTTGTATCTTGGGGAATAATATGTAAATTCACTCCGAACTCCTAATACTAAATTTACATATTCCGTGCCAAATGTTTTCATAATTTTCTTAAAAAAATCTACCCTTTCCTGTTATATTTTCCATTCTAGGCCCCTCAGACACATCTTCACTATTACAAATCAAATTCTAGTCCCTGCCTATAAGTAATATTCCTTGCCAAAAGCTGATTATTTCTCCCAGAATTTTCTTAAGCTCCATTATAGAAATTTTTGGTGGAATATAAATACATGCCAGTGTACTCCTCCTCCCTTGCCAGTAGCCCATTAGTACTACAAGTCTACCATTATTATCTTGTTTATCCTCTTCTACTATTGAAGCACATCTTGCAATAAATATAAGTACTCCTCTCTTCCTTTGCCCACAGTATTCTGCTAGGTAATCATCCTGAAAACCTTTCTTTATCAAATTTACATGTTCAGTTCTTTCCAAGTGTGTCTCCTGTAGCATAGGTATTCGCACTACATTTTTAATATAGTTCACTAATCTTTCTTATGTATTTATCTCTGATACCATTAACATTTGAAGACATTATAGAAAGTATCATATTTTTGACAGATTATTATTCCCACCTTTTACTTATAACAGCTTTTTTGTTAAATGTCTAGTTTCAACTTTTGTGTTACATGCATGTACTGATTGGCAGATTAATCTTTTATACAGTTGTTTGTTGTCATCTCTGTTTGAGCTTATGTCACATCTTACAGAACTTATTGTTTTACTGAAAACCCTCAAACAAAAATACACACACACACACACACACACACACACACACACACACACACACACACACACACACACATTACCTCCTGTAACACACAAAACTATGTATATCTTTCAATATTGAAGTTTTACCCTCCTAATAGGAACAATTGTTCCAAACTGACAGCCACACACACAGACTCGAGCTAACCTGAAAGAAAGGTTATCCATGCTAAGATGCATGGTATAGTCTGTGGTTCTGTTAAGTGCTATCTGGTTTTGATTATCTTTATACCTATCTCAGCTGGGAAAACACTTTAATGCTTTCAGAAAACATTTTTGTCAAGCCATTTCTTTTTCAGATTGTCTGCTAGAGACACGAGAACGAGACACAAAGCTGCTTACTAGACAAAAGCCTTATAATACTCAATATTCTTTTTTATTTACTTGCTTTCTCATAAAACTTGTTACTAGATTAAGGTAATGACCTTAACCCAGCCATTCCCCTTTGCAAGAATGAGAAAAAGTACACTATTTTTTTTCTTTTCTCATGCTCTTTTAACCAGATCTTTTTTTTACATTGCAGTGGCTACATTTCTTAAAACTGAACAAGGAAAAAGAGAGAAGAAGGGAGAAAGAAACAAAAAGGAAAAATAGGAACACCTGTTTACATTAGTATCCCCATTACACTTAAAATAACTGAAAAAAATTACTTTATAACATGCAGGAAAAATCATGCACCATTTAAATAGTATTATTAAGAAAAAAAATGTTTTACTTGCAGGTATGGTTCTCCCTCCTCTTCCCCTCTTCTGAGTATTTTTCAAACATTAACAACATGAAGTAGGGCATATGCTGTAGAGGCCCCTATGAGTTTAACAGAGTCCAAAAAAGTCCAATATTTCCAAATTTTCTTGTTCTATCATGTTTTACAAATATAATTAGTGTTCTATAATCCCACATTTCTCAATTTCCAAGTTACTGGTTTCATTCTCCAAATGCTAATGACATGAAGTATGGCATATGCTTTCGAGTCCCCTATAAGTTTAACAAAGTCCGACAAAGTCCAATATTTCCAGATTTTATTGTGCTATTCCTGTTCATCTCCTTCTCCCAAACACACTCTGTGCTTCATTTCCAAGATACTCTTGATTCTTCTAGTCAACTCTTGTACTTTTTCTCTCTCTCTCAAGCATTTTTCATTGAAACGCTGAAAAAAGTTTCACTGGCACAGTCTTTCTGTGGTCTTTGTTACCAGAATAAAAAGAAGCAGAATCTCCTTCTGTTTCACAACTCACATTTTTTGGACAAATGTTTGTATTTCATCTTTAGAATGCACTTTATCAAAAATGATTTTGTTCCTCCAGGGAAAAATATTTTGAAGATAGCTGGGTACAGCAGTTTGAATCTCATGCCTGCTTCTCGACATTCCCTGAATAATGGGATATATTTACTCCACTTCTGCCTAATGTACAATGAGTAGTCATTGTCCACAAACACTGTTGTCTACCACTTTTAGTATTTTGTCATTCTGCAACAGTTTTGTCAGAATCAACTCCTTCTGCTGGTAAGATTGCATCTTTACTATTAAAGTTCTAGGTTGTTCTCTCATAGCCAGGTTTGGAGCATACACATGGTGTGCCCTTTCAATTAACAATTCCTGTTGTGGAATACCAGTCCAGTTGGTTATTTGTGCTTTCATAAAATTTATGCAGTCTGTTTCTTCCAACTTCTTGGGTACAACAGAAAATCTCAGGTTTTCCCTATGTACTCTGTCTTCTAATTCTATTTTTTTTGAAGCATCTCTTTTTGTGCAGTCTCATATTCACCCTTTTCTTCACTTTGACCTCTGAGTTCTGCAGATTTATCACCTTATCTGAATATCCGTTTAAAGCTTCTTCCATTTTTTCCAGCCTTTTATTGTTTGAGTTGGTATACTCCATCAGTGTTTCATTTATTTTAATCAGGTCTTTGTGCATTTGCCTTATACTTTCCCCTAGGTAACTGGAACTCATGTCTGGAGTTTGCACTGCTTTTTGCTGAGCAGTTAAAGTACTTTTCCCAGTCAGTGTTTTTTTTTTCTTTTTGTCAACTTTTGTAGCTGATTTTCCTTCAGGTCCTCAATATTTCTCTTTTTGCTGGCATCCAGGCACTTCCCTTACTAGCCAGTTACTGAAATATTCCCAGAAATCTAGGCTCACTGGCGTTCTCTGCTAAGTTTCTGTTTTCACACTGGGAGAGGTATAATTAAGCTGTTAAGCTTCATCCAAAAAACTGCAAACACAGTTTTGCAGAGGGTACAGTGGGGATAAGGAAATATACCCATATCCCCACTGTAGTGAGATCTCAGAGATAGTATATATAAGTAGTGAGGGTGTGGGGGGGTTGCCTCCCTGGAAAAGCGTGTTTGAAGTGTTTTATGTGTTTTATTTCCGGTTTGGTGGACCAGTGTTCACAAACGTGTACTTTCTGTTAAGTGCACTATCACTGATATGGGTTCATATTTCTGCTCTTCAAAAAAACATGTATTTGCAGAACAGAAGTAGACCCACATATATATATATATATATATATATATATATATATATATATATATATATATATATATATATATATATATATGTATGTGTATATACATATATATATATACATATTTGGGAGTAGGAGGGATAAGGGTTGTATTATATATAGAATTTGAGGAAGGATAACCATTTTAATTAATCATATCTAAGTAAGTGATTTTAGCAATTTTCCCATTGTATTTATGTAATTTTTACATTTTATTAATATTATAATTAAAATGCAGTATTTTAGTCTTATTCTCATTAAAACGGAGTCCCGATTTCTTCCGGAATATTTCTATTCTTTGGAATACTGCAATAAGAGAAGAATTGCAATCAGTCAAAGTTAATAGGATGTCATCTGCAAATAATCGTATTTTGGGGATTAAATCATTATTTGTTAGCACACATTTGATATTTTTATTTGATCTTATATAATTTGCAAAAGGTTCCATAGCTAGAGTTTCTGAGGAAACTTTCAGTATTTCTCTCAGAAGTGCAGAGTGCATGTGTAGTGTTAGACAGTAGGGGATGTTTCGTGCAGTTGAACAGCAAATTAATCACGTCTGACTTTGGTATTGTTACTGTGCTTTATTTTCTTCTTCTGACAAGAAAATCTTGCAGAACATGGATTTCTTTCAACATTTATGCATCATTTACTATGTGTATGGCTCTGGTCTATGTGTTTTTAAGATATGATCATGATTTTAATGCAAATTAAGATCTGAAGTAGGATATTCATTTGTCTGCAACCTGTGGGTTATGGATCCGATATCGGATCCGAACCGGCATGGTTTTCCAGCTATGGATCCAAGCTCTCAGCTCCTCCCCTCACCCATAATGCCCTGCTCTACCCTCATGACCCCAGATCTTGTTTGCCGCGCTGGTAACTGGATGTGGATACATAGCTCTCAGCTAAGTGGACTATTTTCTTGTTTAAAAACAGAGAATTTTTTGTTTCTTTAACTAAATTTGTGTGAAAGTAGTAGGTTTCCCGTTAATATAGACTGTTTTAAGTTTATTTTAAGTTACAGTAATAATTTTATTCCCTCCCCTCGCTGTGCGTAGAGTGTGTGTGTAGGCCTGTGTGCTTTTTTTGTTGTTTAAGTTACTTTTCTGTAACTTTAGGTTTTATAGATTATGGCTGAACAGCCTAAGTCTATATTTTCAAAATGCTCCGAGTGTGGCCATAAGCTCTCACCGGCTGATGGCCACACTCGGTGTGTTAAGTGTCTTGGGGTTGAACACCTCACATCTGGTTGTTCCATTTGTGCAGGGTTCAACCCCAGGGCACTGAGGGAGCGGAGGTCCAAGCTGGTCTTGGCGGGTCTTTTACCGCCGGACTCGGCTCCGACCTCCGCTCCTTCGGGGACTCCTGCGGCTGCAGTTGTTCCCCCTGTGGCACCCCCTCCTGCTCCTGGGACTCAAACTCCCGCTTCTGGAGAGGAGAGGGATGCAGCAAAAAAGGACCGGAGGGAGAAGCACCACAAGCGGCGGGCCGAGACCTCTGTTTCGGCCCCGCCAGCCAAGCGGGCTTCTCCCGGCTCCGTTGTCGGTTCGGTCTCCTCCTTCTCGGCTCCGGTCCCCTGTGTGCTTCTCACCGGGTCCTGAGGAGGAGGAGACCCGATCTCCGTCGAGGCTATCGAGGAGGCATTCCAGGCCTACCTCGGTAGCCTCGTCGAGATCTACCCATAGCCTTTCAGATGCTGATCTGGACCAGATGATGAGAAGGTTCATCCAGGCCCAGATGCAGATGGGAGTGCTCTTGCCTCCCCTCCGGGAGCTCAACACCCTTTTAAGCCTATTGCTCCTTCTCCGACCCGCTATCCGGGTTCGGAGCAACTGGAGCCGAGCAGCCGAGCCGGGGAGGTCGGAGCCGATAGTACTTGGTACCGGATCCGACCCTGCCCTCGAGTGCGCCGGACCCGATCTCGGAGCCTGGATCCGAGCCGGATCCGGGGATCAGTGCTCCTTCGGCACCGTGTGTCGGAGCGCACTGTCCCTTCGGATCCGAGTGCCGGCGCCGGCTCGATCCACTCTTCGGATCCGAGGGGAGCCGATTGTCGGATCCTTTGGTCGAGGTCGGCTCCTCGGCTTTTGATGTAGTGGAGAGGGCTCTGTTGAGGGTCTCCGGACCCCGGCACTTGCTTCGCTCCGTCCCCGCTCCTCTGCACTGGGCCAGGCTTCCACCATCCGGCCCCTGGGACAGCCCGTTTCTGTGCCCCAAGTTGCTCCCATGGAGCAAATTGCTGCTGAGGACTCCTCTGACAGCCCCCAGAGGAGGCCCTCGCAAGAATACGCAAAAGGAGGCACATTGACTCCCGAGTCTCTCACTGAACACACGGAATTGGAGGAAGGGGAAGGATCCCCACGGTCACCCTCGAGGATGTCTCCTTCGGAGACATCATGGAAATGCTCCGTATTAGGGGTGGTCTGCCCCAAGTCTTCCTCGGACGAGTCCGTGTTCTTGGAGGCATTCAAACGGGCCTGTCTACCTCTTGGGTGTCCCCCCCTGCCGACCCCCTGGTGGACCTTATTACCACCAGGGCGTGGAAGGAACCGGACACCGTGGAGCCAATTCCCAAAAGACCTGATAGGATCCTTAGTCCGCCCTCCGACAGGACCCATTGGAGTAAGGGGCCTCCTGTAGATGCCATGTTGATGGCGGCGGCCACAAAGAGGGAACTGGCTCAGGAGAGTCCCTCAGTCCACCCACCGAGCAAGGAGTCTCGGATGATGGACCGCTTGGGGAAGCGGATGTTCAGTTCGGCGACCTTCTCGGTAAGGGCGCTGAACTATTTGGCACATGTTATTCGGATGCAGCGAGACCTTATTAAGGAATACGCTGCATCCCCCCCTGAGTCCATTTCGGAGGAGGACAGAGTTCTGCACTCCACCAAAATGGCCACTCTTAGGTCAGTCACAAATACTTCTATGCGGCTACTCTCCCATGCTACGGAGGGCGCCGCTAGAGCTGCGGGGACAGGACTGGTCACTAGACGTCAGGCCTGGCTCCGCTGCGATTTTTCTGAGCCCTTCAAGGCGCTTCGCGAACGCCCCTTTGATGGTTCTGCTCTGTTTGGCAAGACCCCTCGCGAGACGTTGACCCAGAGCGAGAAGGACGGGAAGACGCTGTCTGCCGTCGGAATCCGCTTCTCTGCACCCCAGAGGCCCTATTCTAGGAACCAAAAGGGTCAGAAGAAGATGTGGTTCCGGAAGTCGCAGCAGTCCCAGCCTGCTCCGGACAACCAGTCCTTCCGTGGCAGAGGAGGACAGGGAGGACGCCGCCCTAGAGGCAGAGGGGCTCCCAGAAACTTCGGGTCCAGGGAACCTTTCTCTGAACGGCCCGCAGCAACCCTGAGGGTTGCCCGACTGCTCTACTCTGGAGGCAGTCGGGGACGTTCCGGGGCACCTAGCGGCATGGGAGTCCATAACATCGGACCGCTGGGTTCTCCAAATCATATCCAGGGATATCGCATTCCTTTCCTTCACCTTCCAAAGATGAAGTCCCTCCCAGACGTACCACCCGGTCAAAGGGAGGCCGCTTTGGCAGAAATTGGCCATCTGCTAAAGAAAAGAGCTATTCATCCTGTTCCCCCAGACCAGATTGGATCAGGGTTCTACTCCAGATTTTTTAGTGCCAAAAGACGGGGAACTAAGACCAATCCTAGACCTCTCTCTTGAATCTGGCAGTCCCCAAAGAAAAATTCAATGGTCACTCTGCAATCTATTCTCCCCTTCTGGGAGAAGATCACTGGATGTGCTCGATAGATCTCAAGGACGCTGCATACTACCACATCCTGATGGACAGGCGCTCCAGGAGGTTTCTCCGCTTCGGCTGGGAGCCAGTCACTACCAGTTCGGGTCCTTCCCTTTGGTCTCACCACAGCCCCAGGGTGTTTACCAAAGTACTAGCAGTGGTAGCGGCCCACCTGAGGCTTCAGGGGGTGCAGGTCTTTCCCTACCTGGACGGCTGCTTCCTTACCGCCCCAACATGGCATCTACTTCTCTCCGCACGAGACTCCTTTCCCCATCTTCCTCCATTTCTCGCCGTCACAATAAATACAAACAAGTCCAACCTGGCCCACACAGCTCTTAGATTTCATAGGGGCCAGACTAGACACAAGGAGTTCTGAGCCTTCCTCACTGCGGACAGAGTTCTAAATCTGCAGCTCCAGGTGCGGGCCATTCTCCATTCAAGTTCTGTTCGAGCGGAGTTGGTCCTGAGGGCTCTAGGGTCCATGGCTTCGGCTATAGCACTTCTTCCTCTTGCCAGGCTCAATATGCGCATTCTACAGTGGACGCTCTTAGTACAGTGGTCATACCTTGCTCTCCCCATGCATCATCCCATAGCGATCAGCAAGGCTTGCAAGCGGTCCCTCTTGTGGTGGCTCCACTCCCCGGATCCCACGAGGGTCGCCCATTTTGTGCTTCTCCCCCTCTCGCCACGGTGACCACGGACGCCTCCGCCTCGGGTGGGGGCACTTATGGCCGGACAGTCCAAGGCACGTGGAACGATTCAGAGACCTTACTGCATATCAATGTTCTAGAGATGAGAGCAGTGCTCTTAGCGTTGCTAGCACTTCAGGACTTTCTTCCCTTGGGAACAATTGCGATTCAATCGGACAATATGTCTGTTGTCTGGTACATCAACAAGCAAGGGGAACAAGGTCATACCCTCTTTGTCGAGGCCATGAGAGTTTGGGAATGGGCAATCTCCACCAATCGCTTTCTCATAGCAACGCACATTCCGGTCGGTCCAACATCCTAGCGGACAAGCTCAGTCGCACCATTCTGACCCCTTACGAGTGGTCTCTCAATTGTCAAGTAGCGGAACGCATATTCGCACGGTGGGGAACCCTTCATGCGATCTCTTTGCTTCTCCCTCAAACACCAAGTGCGACAGTTTTTTCGCTCTAATACCTCCTCCCGGAGGTACCCCAAGAGACGCTCTGGTGCATGCTTGGCCACCCGGTCTTCTGTATGCCTATCCACCCTTGCCTCTGATGCTGCAAGTTCTTCAGAAAGCCTCTCGGGTGGGTTGCAGAATGATTCTCATTGCTCCGTTCTGGCCTCGACAGATCTGGTTCCCCTTTCTAAGGTCTCACTCGGTGAATCCTCCTTGGATTCTAGATCCCATTCGGATCTGATATCCCATCCATCCTGCATTCCTCCTCCGAACCTGGACAACCTGAAGCTGACCGCTTGGCTGCTCCAGTTCCACTCTTGATAAGGACTCGGTATTTCTTCACCGGTAAAGGCTATTTTGGTGGCGGCTCATAAACCATCCACTAGAAAGGTTTACAAGCAAATGGAAACGCTTTCTCTGTGTGGGCGGAGCGGCAAGGCCTAAATCCCTTCACGGTTCCTCTCCCTGTAGTGCTTGATTTTCTAACCTCTCTCTTTAATGATGGTGCCAGCAGTTCCACAGTCAAAGTTCAACTGGCGGCAATTTCTCACTATCACATTGATCAAGAGTCTAATCCTCTTATGTCAGCCAAATTGTGCAAAACATTTCTTAAGGGTACTTTCCTTCTCAGGCCCCCTATAAAGCAAGCAGTTCCTCCTTGGGACCTTTCTTTGGTCCTACAGGCCTTGACCGCTCCCCCTTTCGAGCCCGTGCTTACGATGGATCTCAAATTCTTGTCCTACAAGACAGCCTTTTGGTAGCCATTACATCAGCCAAGAGAGTTTCTGAACTTCAAGCTTTATCAGCTAAACCTCCTTACTTGGTATTTCATCCGGACCGTGTCTCCCTCAGGACCAACCCGTCCTTCCTTCCTAAAATCGCTTCTGAAGCAAACATCAATCAATCCATTAACCTCCCTGTTTTCTTCCCTAAGTATGAAAACAAAGGTGAATATAAGCTACACTCACTAGATGTTCACAGGCAACTTAGATTTTATCTCAACAGGACAGCTGGTCATAGGCAATCCGACCAGCTGTTTATTTCCTTTGCAAAATTCAATTTGGGCAAGCCAATTTCTAAAGTTTCTCTGTCCCGCTGGATTTCACAGTGCATTTTATTGGCTTATCAAGCGTCAGGAAGGCCCGCACCGGGGGTGTTCATGCCCATTCAACCCGGTCAGTATCTACCTCGGCAGCCTTCAAGGCTAGGATTCCTCTAGATGATATTTGTGCAGCAGCCACGTGGGCTTCATCTCATACATTTATTTCTCACTATAAGTTGGATCTTGCATCTAGGGGTAGAGCATCCTTTGGCTCCGCGGTGCTCCGGAATATCCTTCCATGATGGCCGCCCAAGATTCAGGTAGCTGGGGACTCTGTCCCACAGGTTGCAGACAAATGAATATCCTACTTCAGATTTAGAAGTTATGTACTCACCATAACGTTCCATCTGAGTAGGTGTATTCATTTGTCTGCAACCATCCCGCCCTCCTATCCCCTGGCCTTTCAGTTTCCTGCATATTCCTTGTTACCCTTTTAGGGTATTGTTGCTTTGGCAAACTCGATCTGAGGTCATGAGGGTAGAGCAGGGCATTATGGGTGAGGGGAGGAGCTGAGAGCTTGGATCCATAGCTGGAAAACCATGCCGGTTCGGATCCGATATCGGATCCATAACCCACAGGTTGCAGACAAATGAATACACCTACTCAGATGGAACGTTATGGTGAGTACATAACTTCTAATTATTTGAATGTACTATGGAGATTTTAATCTCTCTAACAAGAAAATATAGTTTAAATTGCCATTAAGCATTATTCTATGGCAGTTTACAACATGGTTAGAATGTTTTTAGCTAACTTTTAACATTGGTTTGGCATACTGGTTGTATCAGTATTTGGACTTTGTGTTCTAGAAATTCTTCAACTTCTGTCAGATATAAAATAATTCTGAACTCATGTCATACTTTTTTTGTGATAATGGCACAGTTTGGCAGAGTTTAGTTGTGTGGGGACATACTTATTACTAGAAACTTTAAATGATTACTGTAATACATAATCCAGTATTGTAACCTTATTATTCTGGCTGATGTTCTCGCACTGGACTTGATGGATCCTAATTCTGGTTAGAAAGAAAAAGTATATAAAACTACAACTCATTCTATGGTTGGTGATATTGTTGGGGCCACTGCTTAGCCTGCTGGCCACTTACCTTTTGTTCCATCTCACTACAGTGTAGCTTTGCAGGCCACTATGAAACAGAGTTTAGACAAATACTCCAAAGCCATTCAATACCTAGCGTAGGTAAGGGAGAACCAGACCTTTTAGGTGCAGTAGTAGTCTGGGTAAGAGACCCCATGCCAGACATAATACTTTGTCCCCAGATATTATATCCAGTAGTGAAGTTCACAAGAAAAAGAAATAGAAGCTTTGTCATACAGATGATAATAAGTATATAACTGCGTATAATGCTGATGAGTTTTCCTTAGCTAAGAATGTTCTGCAGACAGCTAATTCTGGTGGTTGTGTTCCTATATCTGACTCTAGTGTTTGTTTGGCTAGAGACCTTTCTGTTGTTGTACTGAGTGATGAGAGGACAATAGTGATTTCCTAGCTGACACTGAGTCCAGTCACTCTGACTCTTTGGAAGGTGAAAGTGAGCTTAAGTCCAAACAAGTGTTCACTTTTTCTGAGATGATTACTAGATTTAGAGATATTTTTATTGGGAACAGTTGAGAGCTACCCTAGAGATGGCATAGTATATGAACTTACAGAAGACAAGGTGTCCAATTCTGTGGTTATCCCCATTCTCTTAACAGCTTTGGAAGATGTTTATAAAGCTGCCTGCAGGACACCAATATCTATTCCAGAAGTCAGTAAAAAGGCTCAGAAAAAATATAGGGTCTCCTAGGATATGACAAGTCTCTTTACTCAGTTAAGGTCTGCCATTTGCCTGGCTTCATCTAATCCAAAGCCCCCAATAAAGAGAGAAAATGGTTAGATCTTCAGGGAATAGGATGTCTCTTTCTAGTAAACTACCCTTCAAAATGTTAAATTATCAATGCTGTATGTTGAAATTTATTTGAGAGTGTGTATAGTTTGGATGATATTTCTGAATCCTTCCCTGCAGAGCAAAAAACTTATATGAATAAAATGGTTTCTAATTTGACTCAGGTTTCAAAACATGCTTCAAGAGGTGTGCTTGAATGTGCAGATGCAGTCTCAAGAAATGTTGCTTCTTGTGTTATATTAAGGCACTGTGCTTAGTTATGTAATCACAACTTATTTGCATTGGTGGCTCAGTGGTAGAATTCTTATCTGCCATGCAGGTGGCCTGGGTTAATTTCCTTATCAATACAATAACATTTGGGTGGTGCAATAGTACAGCTGTTAATGTTGTCACCTCACAGCAAGTGGTTCTGTGGTTTGATTCTCAGCTGGGGTGTGTTCTCTGCGGAGTCTGCATGTACTCCATGTGTTTGCTTGGGTTTCCACCAGGTACTCAGATTTTCTCCCACATCCCAAAGACTTGCATCTGGAGAGTTTCTCCCCAGGCCTCTGATGAAAATGGGCCCTGTCCTAGTCAGACTTTACCAGTCAATAAATAAATAAATAAAATAAAAAACTTCTCTGTCGATTTAAAATGCCAAAATTCTGAATAAACCTTTACATTCTGAATTGCTGTTTGGGCTCTCTGTTAATCAGATTCTCAAACAGTGGGATGATAGAGGCAAATTAATACATGGTGCATCTTGTATGTTTCCTGTACCCAAGTTGTCCCCAAACAACCTGTCTTCCTCTAACATAGATGTGTCCAACCTGCGCCCATGGGCATATGCCCCTCAGAGCTCTGCCATGTGGCCCTCTAACTCTAACTCCATCATCGATGTACGCATGCCAAAAAATACTTTTTTGTTGTGTTTTTCGTGCCTGTGACCTGTAACTCTAACATCGGTGTGTGCATGCACCAAAGCATCCTTCTAGTTTTGATTTTTTTGCACCAAAGAAGGGTCTGTGTTTTCGCACCGTTATTTCGTGCCAAAGAATCAATGTCTGTGCTCTTCTTGAAGAGGGACTCGTCTATGGATTTGCCGCCTTTACCTTTTAAAGAGACAGCACTTAACCTGTGTTAATAGGTAAGTATGGTGTGAGTGAGTGCATGCATGAAAGCAGAATGTTTGTGTGTGTGAAAGTAGAAGTGTGTGTGTGTGTGTGTGTGTGTGTGTGTGTGTGTGTGTGTGTGTGTGTGTGTGTGTGTGTGTGTGTGTGTGTGTGTGTGTGTGTTTATGTGTGCATGACAGAGAGACAGAGAGAGGCACATGCACAAAGAGGCTAACGTACAAACAAGTTAGCTCACAAATGCATTCTACATTAAAAGTACACTTTCATTAAATTGCAGCTTTCCTGACAGGGAGAGTGTTGTATTGAATATGAAATCATACCTCTCAACTGTATGGATTTTCGAAGAATGTCTGGATTTTTGCCTCATCTTCCAATTTGTGTCTTTTGCTTAGGAAATAAAAGCAGTCATCCAAGGTAATGCAGTCCCAGGGAGTAAGAATGAGACAGCAACCTAGGGTTAATGGGTTAGTAGTGGATTGACTAATGTGGGACTGTAGCATATAAAGTTTTATTTTTTTTTTTTGACAAACAAAAAATCACCCAGTACTGTCTTGTCATTGGTGGGTTCTAGGCAGTGGTAGATTGGACAACAGTAAGCATATCTTTGGTGAATCATCAATACTGGCAAATCAGCTGGGCACAATGTCATTTTTTAAATGTTGGGGGTTTTAGTGTGTATGTGTGTTTGTGTTGGGAGTGCTGCAACAGTAGATGATTATTAAAGACAGAGACTTACAAACTGTGGAAAATATGTTTCTTTGTTTCAAAACCTGATACTTGGGTACTAGGTATGCCAAAATAGATTTTTTGAAGACATAGCCTCTTGCCATTTACAGTGGCTGGATATGTACATTTAATGGACAATGTTAGCAGTAGGAGTGTGGTCCTGTAAGGATCTGGAGGATACCAAGTCTACCACTGCCAATGTCTTGTAAAGTGACCTAAAATGGATATTGGGATGTTACTGAAAAAAATACAGCAAGTGAGCTTTGAAATTTAGTTTAATTAAACAAGTGCACTTCCAATTTACAGGCCATAATTTAATTTATTTCAGGTAGTCCATATCTTGGTAGATTGTATGCCATTAGACTTAATTAGGGAGAGGTGTCATTCTGTGGAAATAAGAAGCCCTAGCTTCAGTGAAAGCTCTGTGGTTGTTTGCAGGTAGGAAGTTGCAGGATGTGGATCCAATGTGTTTTATTATTTTTAATGGATTTGTCATTTCAAAGTATGGTTTTCTTTGTTGCAAAAGAAGGCAGGATTGAATGAGCCATATAAAGCTTAACTGACAATAATGGGATAGAAACATTATCGTGATGTATAATGTTTGCAGCTACACTTATTTCAGTGGTGCCTATGATGCATAACTATTTTTGGGCCTGTGTCCCAATTTTATTTTTGCTTTGTCCAGAATTCTTGCTCTAAGGTTGAGAGGTATGGGTCCATGCTAAATCAGAAGGTTGTATTTACCTTGGAAGACTTTTCAGCATAATTATGAGAAACAGAGCTTTTAATATCTCCACTTATTTCCAATATAAACTGCCATGTAACCTTGCAAATAACGTTCTTATTAAGCTACTTTAATTCTTTTGGAATTGACAGGTATGCTTCTTTGGTTCGGATGTAAGCATAGTATGCTGTGACTGATTTCTTGCAGCAGTCTGTGGTTTACTTATAACAATAACTTTTCTGTATTTCTGGGTGTGTGATCAATTTAACAGTTTTAAAGATGTTTTCCAAAATTAAATAAATACATAAATAAAAAAAGTAATCCTTTCTTCACTTTGAGCTATTGACAAAGTCTGGGAATTTGATTTTTTTCAAAAGCGATGGTCAGCATTACAGCTTAGTAAACGGTCAGTCTGTGAATAACTTCTGCACGAATTAAAATGTCTGAATGTCAAATGGCTTTAGATTGGAGAGGAGTTATATGTTTACTCCAGTATGTAGTATGAGCTTAGAGTTTATAGATTTCTTATTGATTTAATTTTTGCTGAACAGTTTGTTGATTTATTGATGGTCCTTTTGGTGGTGGGAAATTGCATGGATGAATCCATCTCTATTATGATTTTTTTTTCAGATATTTTGACTTCCAGACAATTTCAATCAGTGAGACTGTGTTATGTGATCACTGAGGTTGCCTATTTTACAAGTAGGGGCTGTGTGTGTGTGTGTGTGTGTGTGTGTGTGTGTGTGTGTGTGTGTGTGTGTGTGTGTGTGTGTGTGTGTGTGTGTGTATAAGGGAGAAAGATTTAATATGTATACTGAATATATTTTTGCAAATGGAATTCTTAGTTAAATAGGCCCCTCTTCTTAGACAAGTACACTTGAGTAACCAGTATTAGATCTTAGCCATCCAGCTGGGAAAGTTTAGTATGTGGATTTCCTTCCAGTTTGATGAAGGCTATGCTACTTACTTAAGGAGTACATTCATGGCTATCCATCCAGTTGTAGTGTTCTTGAACTACATTGTTTGATAATGAGAGGAGCTTTTACAGAAGTTGAAAGTTTTGTGTCAAGAACCTGTCCATACAAAGTGGCTTGTTTATGTTGCAGTGAAGGCTGTGGTCTTTGTAGTGAGCGTTTTAAATATAAATAGTATTTCTGAAGTGGAGAAAGTCACTTAAGGCAGGATATTTTTTAGCCTGGAAAGCAAGCCAGTGATGAAATTTATAGGGGCCAGTGAGAGACAGAGGAAAGCAAGAAGCTTTTTAGTCTGTTTGGGTAACTAAGTGAACTCAGTCCTTTGACCTTTTGTCAGAAATGGTTGTAGTCTTCTTTGGCAGGGTGTTTTGCTGAGGCACTTGCCAAAAGGTGTTGTGCTCAATAATTGCTCTTGTAAAGGAAGAATACAGGGATGCTATGACCTCCTTGTCCCTGGATGAGATACCTTACTAATGAGGTGGGCCATGTAAAAGCTTTCCATACAACGGAGACAACGTGGTGGTCAAAGTCAGGTTTCTATCAACCTGGGTGCCCAAGCACCTCACGACTGATTGCGTGCTTACAACATTGTTATTAATGTGATAATTTGTGGGGACATCACTCTCCTCAAAGGGGATGATTGTGCATTTTTTGGCATTTAGCTTGAGGCCATGTTTCTGGCACCAGTCATTTGTTTGGGTGAGACCCTCTTGTAGCTTATTCAGAATTGTTTTATTAAGTCAGTAATGTGAATTTTGTATTTTATTGGAAATTTGTTGGCTTATTTTTGTGGATTATAGCATTGTAGGACTGCTAATGTTGACATTGTATGTAGATGGACTGCTGGAGTGGTTTTCCCAGTGAGAAATGCTACTGCTGTAGTGAAAATCTGTTTATTTGTAAAAAAAAAAATCTATATATTAACTAAGATGTTAGAGTTAACTGTTAGATTAGAGAATTAAAATCAGAATGAGAATTAGAATTTTAAGGCAAATATTAGGCATTTATTACATTTATTAATTGTTCGAATGCACCTACAGTACAACCAGGAGGTCGACTTTGGTCTCCCGTGGCAGCAAAAGAGTTAACTATATGATATATTTTATATGCGGCCCCAAGACAATTTCTGTTCAATCAATGCGGCCCCAGCAAGCCAAAAGGTTGGACACCCCTGCTCTAACAACCAAAAATCCCAACAAAAAAAAGTCAGGGATCCAAAAGAAAATGGCTGGAGGATAATTATTCAAAACCAAACAAGAGGGGTTCCTTTCTGAAAAAGAATCAATCCCATACAAAGGAATGACTATGCTAAGTCATAGAACTCATTTGCCCTTCCTTACCTCTCTTCCTTCTTCCCCCAGGCTCTCTCAAAACTATGTAGCCTGTCTTTAAGTAGTCTCAGATAAATGGGTTCTCAGAAGAATTCAGAGAGGATATTCTTGGCAGTTGATAGAAAATCCTTCCCCTTTCAGAGGAACTCCCGCACACCCACCAGACAAGACACAGCTGTTTCCCCCACTGCTACAACACATGGTATAAGCAGGGGTCATAGGACTAGACAAAGGATTTTACTCCAGATTCCTTTGGTACCAAAAATGGAGCATTCCTGGAGATATATTCCAGATCTGTCCTTGCTAAAGTCCTTTGTAAAAGTTCTGAAATTCAGAATGCTCACATTAGTTAGTCCTAGCATTGCTTCCAGATCACTATTTCATGGTGACTCTAGATCTCAGAGATGCTTGTCATCACATTCCTATTCCTCCCAAATTCAGGAAATTTCTGAGATTATCTACTGCACTTCATGTATTTACAAAGTGTATGTTCTCAGTGGCTGTCTATTGCAGAACCCTACCATCCTCATTTTCCTTATTTGAAAGACTTGCTGATTTGTGGAGATTCTGTATCCAGATGCTTGGAATCTTTAGACAAGCTTATATTACTCCTTTCTCACCTGGAATTCAAAGTGAACCTTTAACAGTTCTTCCACATACCTTCTCAATGATTTATTTTCTTGGGATCTTTGATACCCTCACTAAAATAATGGCCTTCCTACCAGAAGATAAAGTTCTGACTTATCAGGAAATTTTCTTGCATTTCTCTTATCTGTTGTGGCCTTAGCAATAGTGTTCCCAAAATTCTTGGCCTCATGGCATCAGTGGCCCTCAAGATACCACTAAGTAGACTATACATGAGAAAAATTAAATTGTGCTTGAAGAATTGTTAGACTCTACACCTTCATCCATTTTGCCAACTGGCAATGGTGGCCTCTGAGATGGCTCTACAGCATTCTCTGACTCTTCAGGCCTGAGCAAAACTCAGTGGCAGACAGACTAAAAAGATCCTAGACAGACCATAACAAATTAAAGTGAGGTCTTTCAGGACTTGATCCAGATGTGGATAACACATCAAATAGATCTGTTTACCTCCTTTCAAAACAGACAACTAAAAAATTTATGCTCAAGACATCATTGCAGCCATGCTTGAAAGAAAGACATTATATCATTCCATGGTCAGAAATGTTCATGCATGCATTTCTACTATTGCCAATGATTACATAGGTACTTCTAAAGATTCAGAAGGGATTACCACATATCATTGTAGTCAACCCTTTTTGGCCCAGGCAAAGTCGGTTCTCCATTTTACTGGAATTAGCAAAGGGCAATTACCACAAGCTTCTTCACAATCTGGATCTGCTCACACAGAGTCAGGGGCAGCTGATGCACCTGGATCTGCTCACACAGACTCAGAGGCAACTGATGCACCCCAACATAGAGCAATTGCAACTGACAGCCTAGATGATTCTTTCAGAATTTCAGAAAGATGATTTTCTTTTCACAGTTCTGCCTTTTAGATAGCCATGAGGATATGCAGCAAGTATTGAAGGAGGCAAGATAACCTGCAACTAGAAAATATTATGCTTACAAGTAGAAGAGGTTTTCCAGGTGGAGCTTAACCAATAACAAAGGGTCCAGTATGGTGTCTACGCCTCTGTTTTTTGAAATATTTGTGTGAGCTTTTCAATGATGGCCTATCTTATGACACTTACCAAGATGTATCTTCTAGCCCTCTCTGCTTGTCTGCCCATGGATCCCCCTGTTTCATCTATTTTTGTGGTTAAACAGTTTGTGAAAGGAGTGTTGCACTTGAAACCACCTCAAAAGCAAATTCCTCCTCCTTGGGATCTTAACTTTGTTCTTGAAAAATTGACCTTAACACCTTTTGAACTTGCTTTTCAGGCTAATTTAAAGTTCATTGTATTTTTCACACAGAGATGTTAAATTCTGTTAAGTTTCTGTTTAGCCGGGAACTGAAGTTAGGTGACAAAAAGTGATGTCATCCAAGCTGGTCCAGCAATAATGTTTAATATTTATTTGGGAACTCTCTCAGAGAGACTGTGCATTTTGTATTTTGTCTTGGACCTAGCAAGAACATCCATTCATCAATACCATCTGCACATGCCTACCTGTAAGTAAGATTTAGGGCATAGTATCTCTTTTAGCTATTGGTAGGAATATAGTAAGGATTAGTTTAGATGTTTTCTGTATTCATTTGAGACTGCCCTGCTATGTTGTTTTAAAATATTTCCTGTGATTTTGAATTCTGAAGTTACTGTGTTGATTGACGGAGTATTGTCTTGTACTTTTATTATTTATTATTAAATATATTTAAACCTATCTTTGTGGCTGATATTTGTGAAACATATTTAAGCTCTTAGGGTACTTGCATATCTATTTGCTGACACTGTACAGGCCACTCCTAACAGCCTGGCATTTTGTCAAAACTACCATTTGGATTATTAGTAACATTACACAGTAAGATTGGACACCCTTTGTTAAGGGCCTAGAGTAACTGACAAGAGTGGTTGGTGGCAGTGATAACTACCTTATAGTCTGGGCAGAAGGGGGCATAGCTAGTGAACCTGTGCCAGCCTTTCCCAGGTGTGTGTGTGTTTGTATATAAATCAAATCTTAAAGTGTGTGTGTGTGTGTGTGTGTGTGTGTGTGTGTGTGTGTGTGTGTGTGTGTGTGTGTGTGTGTGTGTGTGTGTGTGTGTGTGTGTGTGTGTGTGTGTGTGTGTGTGTGTGTGTGTGTGTGTGTGTGTGTGTGTGTGAGCTACTTGGGCAGAGATGTGAAGCACTGGTTGGACAGAGAGGGTGCTGGAGGTTTTGGCATGACCACTCAGCTGAGATCTCAACCGTATAGCTGTGCCAGTGGAGAGTCATATTGGGAATCTGGAGAAAGAGGGAGAAACCAGCCCCAGAGTGACTGTGATCTCTGTATGCTCTTAAGAGAAAATGCAATTTACTGTATAGGTACTTATCATCCTCCCATTTTGTATGCCCTCTAGCTGTTGCCAATGGGAAGGATTGAGACTCCTTGATTACTGGGCCAGTGCAGGGGCATCACAGCTCTGGCATCTGCAAGGTCAGTTTTTGAGCCGCAAGCTCTCATGGTAGGCCATCCTTATCTGATTTTCACAAGGACAGGGTTGTTTTATGCAGCAATCCATCTTACAAAGTTATTTCTGAATTTACCCTGAATCGAGCCATCAGCCTCTCAGTTTTCTTTCTGGAACCTAAAAATAATGGAGAGAATATTCTACATAACTTTTATGTGTGCTGGCAGCCGAGGCGATACCTTGATAGAACTAAGCTCTTCAGGAAAGCTGGACAGCTGTTTATTTTATATTCTGAGGCTAAGAAGGGTCATCCTGTCTTTAAGCAAATGATTGCTTATTGGTTGTCCTCTGCTATTGTTTGTTTGTTACTTCCACCATGGTAAAATTAATTCAAGGCTGGGTTAGGGCACATTTTACCAGAACATTTTCATCATTTCTGGAAAATTAGAATGGAGTGGTCTCCAAATAAATGTTAGACAAAACAAGCTGGTCCTCTGTTTACACCTTTGCAAAGCACTCCAAACTGGATTCTTTTTCAAGTTCCATACTTCCAGACTTTGTGAGGACCATTTTCCATTGGCTCATGGATCCTTATCCTACCTCCTCCCAGGTATGGTAAGCTTTGGCAATCTATCCATATGTCACTGATGAGGTGTGAATAGTGAACATACTTCTGTTGTGTAAGTCCTACTTACCTGTAGCAGTAGATTTTTGAATTTCACACTGCCTCAGTGGCAGCACCCACCCACCACCCCCCTTATTTTATATATATCTGTGTGTGTGTGTATATGTGTATATACATATATTATATATATATATATATATATATATATATATATATATATATATATATATATATAAAACTATATAAAGGTTACTAGGCTATTGGCCCTGAGGCCATTATTAGCCTAGCCAAGAGTTTAGCCCATGTATAAAAAAGTCAGCATCTGACACCCTTGTCCAGCAGGGACATAGCTGGAATACCAGAGGTATATTTTCTGTTTCCCATCCAGTTATCCTGGTTGTGCTTAAAAAGGGGTAAAGAGGTACTCTGCGTGATGTGGAGAGGGAGTCTGCTCCACAGATGTGGGAATCTCTGGGACACAAATCTGTCCTGCTGGCAAGTCCTGTTGATGTCACAGACCAGTTTGATGCTGCACATGCGGGTTACTCGAGTGGAGCTTGACTTTCAGATATTCAGCAGTCCCATCAAGGAGGGGTCCGTGATCACCTTGCATGCTAGACAGAGGTCCCCTCTGAGGAGTCTGTATGAAGCTGAGTAAAGGGATAGGGCTTTTAGCCTATCTGTGTATGGTAGATGTTTGAGGCCCTGGATTCTCCTGGTGAGGAACCTCTGTGGTCTCTCCAATTGATGCATGTGCTTTTGAGGTACATGCCAAAAGGGGCGTTATACTCAATAATGGGCCTTATATGGGAAGAATTCAGGGATGTTATAACCTCCTTGTCCTTGGATGAGATACCCTTACTTATGAGGTGGGCCGTATAGAAGGTTTTCCGTACAACAGAAGCAACATGGTGGTCAAAAGTCAGGTTGCTATCAACTTGGATGCCCAAATCCCTCACAAGTGATTGCATGCTCAGGACATTGTTATAATGTGATAATTTGTGTGGATATGTCACTCTCCCAAAGGGGTTGATGATGCATTTTTTTGGTATTCAGCTTGAGGACATGTTTCTGGCACCGGTCGTTTGAGTGAAACCCTCTTAGAGGATGTCCACATCACTAGGGGAAATAATGACAGCACCCAGCTTACAGTCATCTGTAAACTTGGTCAGCCATAACCCACTGGTTTTGGCCTTAACCTCAAAAAGTATATCCCAAATAACAGAGGTCCCAAGACCGAACCTTGGGGTACGCCGCTTGTTACAGGTCTACTTCTTGAGGTGGTTTCCCCTATTTTGACTTAGTGGGGTCTATCAGTGAGCCAGTTTGCTACCCATCTGTTAACATACAGATTGATGCCTAGTTGAAGGTTATGGCCAGGTCAAGGTAGGTAGTGTGCACTGTCTTCCCCTAGTCCCATGGCTTTGGTGACTGTCTGAAAGAAGTCAACCAAATTTAACAGACATGATCTCCCCTTGATGAAGCCAAACTGTGTGGGATCGAGTGTTTGGAGGTTGACAATGTCCTTGTTAATGAGGTCCATGATAATCCGTTCCATGGCCTTGCAGATCAGGCTAGTTAGGCTAATGGGTCTTTAATTTCCTGGATCCATGGATGTTCCACCTTTGTGTAAAGGGATGACAGTGGCTGTCCTCCACTCAGCTGGGACAAAGACAGTACTCAGGCTTTGGTTGAATAGGGTGCCTAATGGTGCTGCAAGTTCCTGCCTGAGTTCATGTAGGATGCAGCCTGGGATGTTATTGGGTCCCATGGAGGCTGTATTTTTTGCCTTTGAGAGAGCAGTGATAACCTGTTCCCTAGATATAAGAGGAAGGGGCATGCACTGGGGATGTCCTGATTTACTAAGGGAGGGACTGAGAGGTGACCTTGACCACCAGTTCTGAACAGATCTGGGTACTTCCTTTGAGGTTGTGGACATATGTGAAGAAGGCCTTATGATTGTCTCTAGTAGATGTGGCTAATTTGTACTTGAAATTTGCTTTGGAGGATTTCACTAGTGCTCTTATTTGCTTGTTCAGGCTAAGGAGGCATTGCTTCTAACTGGGCAACTGCTCCTTCTTGGTCTTGGACAGCAATTTTTTTCCTTTTTTTATAGAGTTTATTTATTGCAGCTGTCCATCAGACAGGTTTACTTTTCCTTGCAGAGGATGATTTAGTCCTGTCGAGTATTCCTGATTCTATGCATTATATAAATGCTCGTATAGTACTTTGTTGAAGTTCCAGATATTGGTGCCAGCTCCTACAGAGGGAGGTCGTAGCTGTTTATACCATATCTCAGGAGGCTGTAATCAGTTTTGGAGAAATTTTTATTTATTTTATGTTTACCTAGATGGGGACTGGGGGAGATGGGGACTTTGAAAGTGACTGTTTTATGGTCAGATCTTAACAGGGAGAATGATACTGTAGGGATCCTGCAGTGGTTACTCATGTTGGTGAATAGCAAGTCCAAGATATTTTCACCTCTTGTGGGGGTATCAACTAGCTGTTCCAAGGTGTTCATATTGACAAAATCCAGGAATCTCTGGGCATTTGTGTTCTGGCATGAGTAGTTCTTCCAGTCTATGTTTTGGTAGTTAAAGTCACAGAGGATCAGGGTAAAGGGTTGAATCTTGATAGATTTGAACAGGTCCAGATAGGCAGCATGGACATCTTGAGTCAGATTTGGGGGCCGGTAGCTAGGTATGATCTGAATAGGGGTCTTTGTCAATGGTTAACTGCACCTGGAGTGTCTCTTGTGCATCATACTGTTTGGCCAGCCTGGAGATGTGTATGTCTTTAATATATATTGAAACTCCACCTCCTTTGGCTTTACTGCCCAGAGTTTGGGGTCTGAATGTATGATAGGATGAGTAACTAGGTAAGGCTGGGGTGCTCTCTGCAGCTGTGAACCTAGTTTCTGTGATGGCACAGATGTCAGCATTTTCCGGGTTAAGTATGTTTGCAATGAGTGCAGTTTCATGTTTTGACTCCTAGTGTTTAGCAATATGACCTTTAATTTGTGTTTTGTTTAAATTTTTAAGTTGGTAGTTTTAACCTCATCACTTTTCCTAAAAAGTCACTATGAGGGAGGCAAGAACTTTTGCCAGAAGCCTAGGTGAGACAGATGCAGACCATCTCTGGCAAAGCATCGTGGTCTGTCAATCATATCTTCCCATGCTGTCAGGTACTGGATCCCCTCAGAATGACACCAGAAACTAAGCCAATTGTTAAAGTCAATCATTTTCTGTTTGTCTTGAGGCATCATTCTGGGCTATGGCAGAATGCTGCTTAAGGCTAGGGACATACCACTACCTTCCTGGGGCGGGTCTATATTATCTGTCCGAAGATTTCTAACTCTGAACATCATATGATCAACACCATATGATCGAAGTTAGACAACTTTGAACATACATAAAAAAAAAAAAAAAACCCAAACCCAAAGAGCCTTCGCGGTTTGTGAAGGCAAGAAGCTTAAACCACCCTGCACCCCCACCATTGGCCCACTCTTTAAATATACCAACTCTCCAAGATCACACTACAGTCCAGTAAAGAGAACTTTCCCTTTACCACACTGCAGTGCGGTCTCGGAGTTGGTACTTTTAAAGAATAATGCAGGGGTGGGGTGGGGGGTGAGGGAATGGGGGCTGCAGGGGGGCTTGCCTCCCTGCTCCTAATCCATTACTGTAATTTTTTTTTTATTATTTATTTATTTTAGGGTGTTCCCAAGTTTTCTAACTTCCCGACCATGTGGTGTCACTCACATATGGTGTTGAGATAGAAACCTTCGAACAGCTAATATAGACGAGCTCAATCATGTCTCTCTTCATATAGTCCAGGAGGTATGTCTTACTATAAGTCATTCACACCAAGATGGACTATGATAGAGTCATAACAGTTTACCTGTTGTTGAAAGACTTAGAATGCAAGCATGACGTCACGGCAGATTCTGGCACCCTGACAGACAACTAACTGTGACTTTCTCCTTATCCAACCTGGTGAGAGGCGTGACCTCACAATGAAGTCTGCTGTGACTAATATAATAGGTTTATGATGAAGCCTTAGTGGCTGTAAGACACAGAGTGTGTGGACTATGTATAGTATGTGGTGTGGAGGGGCTGTGGAGATCACACCTGCAGCGTTTTTGCCTCAAGAGCCTACTTTGTTTGGGATATGTTTCTATGTGTTGAGGACCTCTGCATATGTGGTTCACGTGTTGTGTAGGTGTGGATGGTGTTTGAGGTGTAGTGATTGTGTTGACAACCTTTTGGTGCCAGATATACTTGGCGAGAGGGAGACAACATGGTCTCTAGTTTCCTAATCGCAATTGCATCTCCTGGGCTAAATTGTGCTCCTAGGTGATAGTAGTAGACGGTTGTCCATGTACATGATGCAGTTACCACCCTGTCTCAGAATGCCCATAACAACCAGACTGGCAGGAGAAACTGTATAGGAAACTCTTGTCCATATTTGTCAGAATCTGAGGGAGAAGGGCTAGGGAGAGGCAAAGGAGTGGGACTAAAAAGCCCAAGTGCTTAAACCAAATCCTAAGAGGCTTAGAATAACACTTACAATTTGGGCAGGCAATAAACCAGCAGTAATAAATGCAACAGAAAGATGCAGTTGAACACTTTAGAGAACAAGCAAGTAGCAGGAAAAAGCAAGATAAAGTAATACAGTAGTAGTTAGAAACACAAATACAGAAGAAATATAAGAAGCTGAATAAA